>NC_079503.1:9151748-9396748 GCF_030052815.1 Hevea brasiliensis | reverse complement strand
AAACTAATCATTTCAATTGAAATTGGACTATTAGATAAATTTACAAAATATGTTTAGAAATAACATAAAAAAATATATAAATGAAAGTTTTATAAAAATTATAAATTAGTTAGATAATATTAAAATAATATTTAGATACTATATAAAAATATCAAATTTATATTTTAAAATTTTAGATTATTAAATATTCTAACTTTTAAAATTTATTATATACTACAAATCGTTTAAATTTTAATCTAGATCTTGTAAAAAAAATTTCAATTCAGTTATTTAGATAATTTTAACAAATTTTAATAAAATATATCATACATGAAACTATGTCATTGAATGCGAAATTAATAAAAATTAAGAAGTTACTCTTTTGAACATGATGATTATTTAAGGGCTCATTATCTTAATTATATATATAAAAAAGCACTTTGAATATGCATGAGCTTAAATTAAAAGGTTTAATTTTATTAGGAAAAATAATTAATTTGACTTTATTTAGACATCAGTTAAAAGTACAAAGGTTTATTGGAGCTTTCTTCCTATCTTTCTCTGAGGGGTTGCAATGTATGAATTGCTAAAATATTTGCAATTGGATTTTCCTGAGTGGCTTGTTTTTATAGTTTTAATTTACACTCTTATTTTTTCTTTAATTTTATTGCATTACTATTATACTTAATTTGATAAAAATATCTATTAATTTTTATGGTTTATTGGTTGATTAGTATGAATTATTTTAAAAAAATTATATACATATAATGAAAATCAAATAATAAGTATAGACAATAAGTACATACAACGTACAACACGCACGTTACATAACGTTAGTTATATGTAAATATATAAAGGGAGGGGAAAATATTGACTTTAGTCAAATTGTCCTTTCTTTTTAAAATTAATTATAATAATATTTTTATTATTTATTAATTTTAAAATTTATATAAATTTAAAATTTTTAATCTTATTTATATTTAAATAAAATATAAAAATTTAAAAGAAGTAATTAACTAAAATAAGAAATAAATAAATAAAAAAATAAAAATATTGTTATTATTATTCTATTTATTATTTACAAAAATATAAAAAAAATGTATTTATCGCAATAGATAAATAATTTATCACTAATAATGCATACTAAGAACAATAATGTGTAGCTAATCATATAAATTCATCACTAATAATATCTATCGATAAAAAAATATACGCTAATAATTTTAGCTATTAATGCATTTGTTGCTAAATTCTTTATGATGCCAATTCTATAAAATTTTATATTGTTACTAATAACTTTTAGCAATGAAATATTTATTATCAAATACCTAATAATTTTATATTTTAATGTTATAATAATTAAAATAAATTAAAATTTTAATATTATTTTAATGGTATTTCTACTTATACTAAAAATACATATTATAATTCTTAATATAGTAATTCTATAATTATAATCCTCTAAGTATTATTAATTCATTAAAAATTATTTAATTTATTTTAATAAAATTAATAAATATATACATTTAATTAAATAAAAATTTAGCATTATTTACAGATTAAAATCAAGAATTTTAATTTTTAATCGAATTCAAGACGATGAATCACACTACTGGTCATAAATTTATAGTCTTTTTTTAATTATTTATATTGATAAAAATATAGTTGTAATCAAACTTAGAATTTATTTTTATATATAAACAAATTTTATTTATTTAATTTTTATTAAGAATAAAAATGAATAATTTTATAATCTCAAATTACTGTTTAATATAATAAATTAAAATATAATTTTTATTGAAAACTTTAATGAAATAATTATACTTGAATTTCAATTTTAACTAACTTAGGTAAATAGAATAAAACTAACACTAATTTTACAATTTTGAGAAAATCAACTAAAATTTTAAATAAAATTAAAAAGATGCTCATAATTTTTTTTATTAATTATTACTATTTTCAAATTAATTTTATTCTTTACATCAATAAAATATTATAAGTTATAAATATATTAATTTTTTTTAAAAAAAATAGAATTTATAAAAATTATTTAGAGTTTATTTGGATAATTAATTGTTTAAAATAAAAATATATTTTAATTTTATATTAAAATATAATAAAAAGATAATAATATCAAATTTAAATGCTTATTCATTTCAATTTTTTATCAGTTTATATAAATTTTATATTATTATTTAATGGCTAAATGACTTAAAAATCTAAACCTTTATAAATTTTTTCAATTTTAGCCAAAATTTTTAATTTTATCAATTTAATCTCAAATTTTGATATTAGTTTCAATTTTAACAATTAACATAATTGGATTACTTAATTGACAAAAACAATCTAAATATTTGCATAAATTATTAATATTAGCTAAATTTTTTATTTTTATATCAATTTTGGCAATTATTCTCAAATTGATAAAAAAATGTTATTTTAATTAATTTATACAATATTTTGAAAATTATAATTACATTGATTTTGGTTTATTATTTGTTTCATTTTTTTTAAATATTTGATTTTTTTTTTGTCTTAGATTTGAAATAAAATGATAGGAAAGATGTGAATTAAAAGTATAAGTAGAAAGAAAGTGAGGAAAAAATTAAAAATTTAGATAATAATATTAGATGTATTATTCATTTATTATTTTTTTATCAACATAAAGTTTGTTAAAATTAATAAAAATACTAAATTTATTGAATATATTAATAAAACTAAAAGGAATAGCGAAAATTGATAATAAATTAAAAAAATGGAATTATTTTTGGGACAATGATTTAATTATTTTTAATAAATTTATTATTAAGATTGATAATTGACATAATTTTTTTTTGTTTTTTAATCTTATTTAATTATATAAATATATGAGTATTTAGAGATATAATAAAAAAATATTTAATAGATAAAAATCCTAACTCATAAATAATTTTATTAATGGTAAATGATAATATGCAATCTAAAGATTTAATTCTAAAAAATATATATTTTTTAAAATTTTATGATTATAGCTATTTTTTTATAATTACAAGAACAAAAATATCCTTCACATTATTATAAAATTATTACTAAAAAAATTAGTTACGAAAATATTATTAAAAAATTAACATATTAATAGGCATATGAGTTGATTAAGGACAGAATTAAGTGTCTGGAAAACACTGTCAGACTCTCTGGTGCCACTACTATCCTGTTAATAGTTTTCTAGCATTTTCAAAGTCATCCATTTTATTATCTCAAATGTTTGATAGGTAGAGTCTTTTAGCTTGTTAACAGTTCTTGCAAAACAAAAATGCCTTTGCTTGAGATTGCTTTCTTAAAGGTGTAAGATATATGGTCTGAAGTGCTATTTGATATTTCTACACCGATTGCCTTAACCTGAATTCTAGACATCAAAGTTCTGTATGGTGATTTCTTGAACTTAAATCCAAAAGATCCTTCTTTCTTCAAGGTGAATAATCTATAACAATGTTTAAATCCCTCAGCAGCTGTTGAATGTGACAATTTAACATATCACTTAGCCTTTCAGCATTCAGCATGTCTATTTTGTCATCTCAATAAACAATTCCTTTTCACTTCTCTCTTGCACACAATCATGAGAATAGCAAGTAATTTAAGCTTGGGACTAATTGATTTTGTAGAAGTAAATAATTTCTATGGTTTGGTTTCTAAAGAGTTGTTTGGCAAGCCCAAGACTGGTGAGGGATATGATACTGAGTAGAATATAATAATTAAACACTGTTTATTACGCTGCAAAACCCTGAGTAGTTCTTCAATATATTGTATAAATGATGTATTTTGCATTTTTGTTCGTTGTAGTCACATTGAGATAATTTTTATTTATGCTAATTACCCGAATCCAATAAATAGGTATATCTAGTCTAATATGAATACTAAGAATGTGTAGTTTTGATTTCAATTGAGATTTGTTAGGAATCAAAACCAAACCTAAATTTTGATACGATTTTAGTTCAGTTCTTTACTTTTATAATTCAAGTTCAATACGATTTTTAAAATAATTTTATACAATGATTTTTATAAAAAGTCATACTTAATTAACATTTAAGTTTTGAAAATTATTAATACATAATATATTATATAATATATTTTTTAATTTTTTTAAAATTATATAATATTTAACTAGAAGGTAGATATATAATTTAGAATTAAATATATTATATAATATAATAATACAAATTTATCATATAATACATTATTTATTTATTTATTAATTATATAAAATTTAATTATAAGATACAAATATAATTATAAATTGAGTATATATATATATATATATATATATATATATATATATATATATATATATATTTATATAAAAGAATACACTTATAATTAAGAATTATAAAATAATTTAATATATTTATAATAAAATTATTAAAAAAAATAAATATAATATTAAGTTATATTTAATTTTTATGTATATATATATATATAATTATATTAAAAATATATAATATATTTAAAAAAATAAAAAATTTATATATAAATTTAATTCAGTTTAATATAATTTTTTAATTTGATTTGAGACAACCGAAAACTGTGCACAACCCTACTATTAACCATATATATATATATATATATATATATATATATATATATATATAATCATAATCTATCTCCACAACTGGACTGCTTATGTACTTTTTGCTAGCATGGAATTGCGTTCTTGCAGATCCGTGCAATTCTTTTAGATCCTTCTTGCTCTGGTTCGGGGACCACTGCTCAGCGATTAGACCATTTACTTCCATCCCATGCCACTGATGTTACCGACGCAGAAAGACCGAGCAAACTTTCAGCCTTTCAAAGGAAAGCTCTAGCCCATGCATTATCTTGTATGTTATCTTTCTATGTTTAGTGCTTTAACCATGTATCTCTTTCTAGTTGTCTATCCATCAGACTTTACAAACTGCGTGCCACTAGAATATGCCATCACCTGAGGGCTAGGATGTTTAAGTGAGTGATGGTTATGTAAGTGTATCTGTTATTTACATACTTCCAAGAGGCATTAATTAAATAATCTGTCGCAGTCCCTGCAGTAGAAGGAGTTGTTTACATACTTTCAACAGGCATTAATTAAATAATCTGTTGCATTCCCTGCAGTTGAAAGAGTTGTTTACAGCACATGTTCTGTCAACCAAATTGAAAATGAAGATGTCATCGTGTCAGTCCTACCTCTTGCAACATCCCACGGCTTTCAGCTGGTCACTCCCTTTCCTCAGTGGCATCGTCGTGGTCTTCCAGTTTTCAGGGGCTGAAGTGCTAAATTCTAAATTAATGATGATTTGGTACAGAGCAGCATGGGAGATTATTATATGATTATATAATGGAGTAGAATTTGTAATGTGATTAAATGCATAACACAATGTGGACTTGCATTATGTGTGTGTGTGTGTGTATCTATATATGGAAATAATCGTTAACAATTGCTTGTTTCTTATCTTGCAGCTAAGCATTTACTTCGAACAGATCCAATTGAGGACGAAGAGGGGTTCCTCATTGCTCTTTCTGTCAAGACCAGCAGCATTAATTATTCAGAAGAACAAAATGGAATTAGAAACACTCCTAGAACTATTTCAACTCAGAAACGTCGTTTTGAAAGATACAGCCATGTGAACAGAAAAAATTTTTTGATGCCTGCAGTCAACAGTGGAGCATTGAAAATATGGTACTCTAGGCTAATTTTGCAGAGGAGAACCCACAGAACAAAACTGGTCCAGTAACTTCGAAGAATTAAAGTAAATTATACCTGTTCCTCGACCCACCCTTTTTTTTCCCCATAGATTGAAAATTTTGAAACAGAGAGAAGGTTCTTTGTATCCAGGATGAACATTTTCCAATATAAGCATTTCGTTAGGATTAATCTGAACTTGCAAACATTTACTCTATACGTATTTCATTCTTGTTAATGATCTATTATTAGTAGTTAATAAGCTGGATTTTCCTGTTTTTATACCTCTTATGGAAATTGCAATGACAATCTCTGTAACTTGTATGCGGCCGGAGATCATTGCACCTGCTAAGTGTTTACATTTCTGGGATTCAATTTTGATGAATGGCATTAGTTAGTGGGATTATTCTTAATTTCGTGCATAAGAAATAGGGACAAAAGCAAAGAAGATTTAATTTTAATAGCAACTTTTATAACATCTCAGATACACATCAGCAACCCAAAAAATAAAAAACATAGCCAAACACACTGCTTATAGTCGTAGTCCACACCAAGCTATAACAGAACCTACTTTATTTGCAGTACCCCAACCATAGATGGTACACAATAATACTCCTCAAGCAATCTTAACCTCAATGGTCTTGGGCTTCTTGGGCTCCGGCGGTGGCAACTTCTCCACAGTGACAGTCAAAACCCCATCCTGGCAGGCCGCCGAAATGGCATCAGCATTAGCATTTTCAGGCAGCACAAACTTCCTCATAAACTTGCCGACCCTTCTTTCCATCCTCACATACTTAGCACCTTCCTTCTCCTCTTCACGCTTCCTCTCTCCGCTGATCAGCAGTATATTGTCATCCTCCACATGGACCTTGATGTCCCCAGATTTCAACCCTGGCATGTCGATGATAAACACATAGGAGTTGGGATACTCTTTGACGTCAGCCGGAGTTGAAGCCATGGCCTTCGCGTCCCTTACATAAGTTCGAGTCGGCGCGTTGAATGACTTTTCGGCTTCATCGGTCGTGTCCATCAGATGCTGGATGGTGGAAAGGAGGGGTGATTCGAGACCCAACAACCTAATATCCATTTCTTTTTTCTTCAATCGACGATTTTATCACAAGCACGGAATAGAAGCTTCCTTTTCTTCTTTAGCAGACGTATTTCGTACTTGGCGATGGGGGGGGGGGGGGGCCACGAGCGTCGGAGTATTTATATAGTGGCCATGGGGGAGTGGGTTTCAAAAGGAAGTTTCTGGAGGAAAGTGGAGAATGAGGAAAGCTTCCAGGAGGTTCCATTACGAGTCTAGAAGGCTATGGAAGAATTTCATTACCCGGCTAATGGTAACTGTTTCCGACATTGTTTTTATAATAATCTTTGTAGTTCCAGATCCAAGTAAGCCAATCCATATGCATGGGTTATGAGAATTGCCTTAGAATGGGCTGGGTTCACTCCAGTAGCCCATTAAGAAACTTCCAAACTGAACTCCCACATGGAGATAAAGAGCTGAGAAAAGCCCTGGTAATCCACGACTCCCAGGTGTTCGTGTTTGCAGACCCATTCCACTACATCCAAAACACCCGAACACACCGACATATAAACTGAATTTTTCTTACATACACTCACCACTATTATAAATTTAAATATATTAGTGAAATTTATTTATTAAATATATATATTATATATTTATATTTATATTTTAAATTCATAATAAATCAAATAAAAACTTAAAATAGCAGAAAAAATACATAATATAAAATCTTAAATTCAAGGGAAAAAAAAAACCTATATATGAAGAAAATTATTTGGTACAAAAATTAAACTTTGGCCCGATTTGACATAACCGAAAGTGAAGATCCCTCCTTTCTTATAATCCCTCTTGCAAACTTGACAATCTTGAGCAGAAGGCCGATGAAGTGGCTTACAAGAAGAATGTCTAGCAATGCAAACACTAACATGCCCATGGTTTCAAATAACGGCCGTTATGTAATGTAACGGCCGTTATTTATAGGTATCGAAAGGTGTCGTTACTTGTGAGACCATTATTTATAGGCAAATAGAGAGTTGCAGTTGTAATTGCCATTACGCCATTACATAATGGTAACGGTCGTTACTTGGGATAAATTTCAATAATTGTCCCTGAACTTATATGGTTGAAACACTACAGTCCTTTAACTTTAAAATGTAACATAAAACTCCAAAAACTTTTAAATTTTGTATAGTAAAATCTCTTTAACTTTTAATTATTAATTTTCCAGTTAGAAACTGATGTGAACAGCTCCCACGTGGTGCTTAGTCAACATTTCTCTCTCCTCTCTTATGCAAATTGTAAAATTATTCTCTCTACATATAAAAAATTATTCTGTCTTCAGAGAGGAGAATGATTCAATTTATATATCGTTTGAGAGAGAAAAGAAAAATACGGACTAAGCTCCATACTGGAACTATTCAGGTCAGCGTCTAACTGAAAAATCAGTAATTAGAGGTTAGAGGGATTTAACTGTATAAATTTAAAAGTTAATAGAGTTTTATGTTATATTTTTAAGTTGAGGGACTGTAATGTTATAATTAGATAAGATGTGCACAATGTTTTGGTGCTTTTTTCTTGTCTTTGCATGCAGCACTTCGGTAGCTGCATTTTAGCTTCAATTTATCTCAAATTTTTACTCAAAGTTTCCTCCTTTCTTTATACAATATCTCTCCTTTCATTGTTTTTTAAGAATCTTAGCTAGGATTAGTATATTACTCTATTTTCCAAAGCTAATTCTTGAAAAAGACTAAAAGAGGTTAGTTATTTGCTGTTTTATACAATTTATTTTCATTATATGTTTTTTTTTCGTTTCTTTGTTATTTTGCATATTTGTTGAAGAAAACTAATGTTGATATTAGATTTGTTGTTAAGTTAGTAGTTTGAAGGGTTAGTTCGCCCGATCTATACATTTACGTATTTTTTTTATTATTTTGAATTTTTTCAAAATTAATTTTAAGGTTTACATTATTAATTACAAAATAACATAAAATGAAATTTAGGCTTCATTAATATTTGCTAAAGCTATGTTTAAGTTTAGAGTTGGGAATAGAAAATTTAGGCTTCATTAAAACTTAAGTTTAAATTAAATACTTAGTTATTTTGGTAGTAGTAAGCTTAGTTTTTTTTACTATATGTCTATATCTAGTAGTCTAGATTCTAGTTTTGTATTATCTAAATAATTATTTTAGTCTATAGATTGTTTAAAACTAATGATGTCTAAAAATGATAGATTTAATATCTTTATTTTATGTATTTATGTTTACTGTATAGTTGTGTATCTTAGTTTTACTTATATCTACTAATATATACTCATTTCACGAACTTTGCAAATTTTTCAAAAAAATTTGCTTAGTGCCAGGCCGTTACCATTTCATTTTAGCCGTTATAGGCCTGTTTTCGTTACCCGCGACCACGACTGTGAACGTGACTGCGACCGCAATTTGAAACCTTGACCATGCCTATAGCAACTACCACAGGAATAAGAGTATGATCAGGACTAGAGACACCAGATATGGAGATTGAGAATGTTATTAACGTTGATGTAATAGCGATCCACACGATTACCATCAGAATCCACATGAAAAACTTCGGCCCAAAAGGTAAACCACTTATTAGTAACAAGATCACACTGATGGATGATAGAAAACTTGTTGTATTATAGATGACAAAGAGAGTATATCGTCTTGGGCACTTATCAGCCATTATAGAGTGGCCTGCGCTATGTGACACTGATTCTGGTGTTGACATTTGTAAGTCCTCTTTCCAAACTCCAATTGCAGCTTGGAAAGCCATGGTCGCTATTAGTGATGCCACCACCATTAGTGCGCTCTGCTTTTGTTCCAACCAGCTTTTCTTCCTGCTGGGATGTTTTTTTTGTCTTCTCACTTGATGACGTAAATATGTAATGTTCGCTTTTGCATGTTGAGAATCCAATTCTACTGAGGTAATATCATTTGTATGTTCAGGGAAATCCTCACTCTGTTCCTCTGTCATATTTAAAATATCCAGTGCAGTGTAGCAGTTCCTTTCATGCTGCTCATCAACCTTTGTTTCTGTTAGCATAATTACAGCAATTAGCATGATTATAGGAGATTTATGTAGCATAATTACAGCAATTAGCATGATTATAGGAGATTTGTGTAGCATAATTACAGCAATTAGCATAATTATAGGAGATTTGTGTAGCATAATTATAGCAATTATTATTCTTGTCCAAATTAGTTCATATTCTAATGTATAAATAGATGTAATATCTCTGTAAATGGGACACAGACAAATATACAATCATTTCTTTCATTAGTCTGCCGTGTTTCAGGATCCAGATCAGATAGTTTGCTGTTTTCAGGTTCAACTTTCTGCGTATCAATTTCAGGATCTCCCTTCACCAAGCATTTCCACCATTCCATTTGGTCATGCTTGGTCAAAAGAATTGAGATGGTATTTTGGTCCTCAATGCTCCAATAGCAATCATCAACCTTGATAGGCTTATAAAGTTCTCCCTCAATTATAGGAGGCTGACCCTTCAGTCCAACTTTCAGATGGTTTTTCTTTATGTCACATACAACAAACCTTGATTTTGTACCAACAAGGACTGGAACAAGTACATTAACCTCTTGTAGGGTCTGTGTCCAAGAATATTTCTCCAGATCGAGGCCATTACCTTTGTTTGGAACTGCCCCTCTGGCGCCACTCTCCTCCTCCTTCTCGATCTCCATTGGCACCTCTTTGACCTTGGCCTTCATCTCCCTTTTGACCTCAACCTTCTTCTCCTCCTTAACATCAGGCTTCTTCTCCTCCTTCAGCCTCTTGCTCTCATTCCCTTCCAAAGCAGCTTCCCTTTCTCTTTCCCCGGCCATCTTCTTCTTAACCTTATCCTTGGCCGCCTTCACCACAGCCGCGATTTGCTTCTCGACAGTGTCTTCAGCCATAAAGTCGGTCTCCTTCACCAGAAAATCGAACAGCCTCTCCAAAATCGCTATAGGATTCCTTGGATCGAACGTCGCGTTAAACGACAGCGTTTTAGATGAAGAAGACGATGACGGATTTGAATTCGATCTCGGCTTCGTCTCGTTCTCGTCCTCCTGATAATCTGAAATTATGGCCATAGCGATTCGCTTTGCCTGGGCTCAGTTAACTCGGTGAATGAAGACTGCTATGCAGCTACAGAAATGAAGATGTAATAGCGATCCACACGATTACCATCAGAATCCACATGAAAAACTTCGGCCCAAAAGGTAAACCACTTATTAGTAACAAGATCACACTGATGGATGATAGAAAACTTGTTGTATTATAGATGACAAAGAGAGTATATCGTCTTGGGCACTTATCAGCCATTATAGAGTGGCCTGCGCTATGTGACACTGACTCTGGTTTTGACATTTGTAAGTCCTCTTGCCAAACTCCAATTGCAGCTTGGAAAGCCATGGTCGCTATTAGTGATGCCACCACCATTAGTGCGCTCTGCTTTTGTTCCAACCAGCTTTTCTTCCTGCTGGGATGTTTTTTTTGTCTTCTCACTTGATGACGTAAATATGTAATGTTCGCTTTTGCATGTTGAGAATCCAATTCTACTGAGGTAATATCATTTGTATGTTCAGGGAAATCCTCACTCTGTTCCTCTGTCATATTTAAAATATCCAGTGCAGTGTAGCAGTTCCTTTCATGCTGCTCATCAACCTTTGTTTCCTTGATCAATAAATTTATGCTCCGAAGAATATCATGAACAAGTAATACACGCCCATTAATTTCAATCAGGAAGAGAATTTTAATCATTTTTCTAACTTATTTCATCACCATACATATATATAAAAATATATATAATTCTCTAGTGGAAGGGATGATCAAGAAAGTCAAACTTATTACAATGGCGAGGTGGGGTTGATCCATAACTCACTTTGTTTACCAGTTATTACTAGTTGCAAGGCAGTGATGTCATTACCGTCTTTCAAATTCACAAAATCATCATCATTTATCCTTTCCAGCAAGAACTTCAAAGCATCCAGCTGGTGGTCTTTTACACAAAGATGCAAAATGGTCTCACCATATCTCCCCCGCAGTTGAACTGCCTCAGGTTTAGCCTGAACCAGCTCTTGCAAGACCTCAAATCTCCCTTTGATGACTGCCACATGTAGAGGACTTCTACCATTTCGATCTTGAGTGAGACAAGTTTGAGGATTTACCAACAATAAGGCTTTTACAACTTGAAGGTGTGCCCATTCGCTGTTGCCAAGTGAAGTGGAGTTCGTCCTTGGAAATCTACTTCTTCGGCAAATTGAAGCTTTTGATTTAGGATCTCCTTAGCGAATTCCAAATGTCCAAGCATGGAAGCAATGTGCAAAGGCGTCTCCACGAAACAGCTAGTAATAAATTTGTAACACCCTCACTGTATCCATTCCGTACATTCTACTGTTCTGGTGACCAGTGTCGGTCCGGACAGTTAGAACGTCTAGAAAAACATTTAAATTAAAGTGAAGAGCCAAAATTAACTCCAATAATAATAAGAAAAATATAGAAAAAATTTTAGAAATAAAAAACAATCAAGTTAAATGAGTCGGTGCCCTAGCGATGGGTAACCTAGTGATAAGTTACGGTCCTCGTAACTAGGAGCCCTAGACCTGAGAGAAAATTCATAAAATAATTTTTGGGACTCCAGAGAAGAGTCATTGAGATTTTTATGGCATTAGAATGCCAAGAAAATGCTTAAAAAAATTTTTCAATCTATACAGACAATTTTAGTCTGTTAACCCAAACGGAGAGTATTTTGGTCATTTCATCTTCAGAGATGATTTTTTTCCGACTTGTCCAGTTAAGTAAATAATTATTGTGACATAAAATATGAATAAATATTGAAGAAAAATTAATTGAAAATGAATAAAAATAAAATGAAATAAAAGTCAAAATTATGACATAAGCATGATGCAATTAAAATATTTTCACCCAACCAAATTTTGACACATCATTATAAACCACTTAAAAATGAATAAAAGGAGATAAAAATTAAAGAACTAAGTAGCTATCTTCAACCTTTGGGCAGCCAAAAATGTAGAGAGAGAGAGAGGAAAGAAAACTCCATGAAAGCTCCACTAAGCTCCAAACTCCACTAAATTCCACCATAAATCTCATCCTCCCTTCATTAAAATTTACCCTTATCACTAGATCAAGCTTGGGCCAGCCATTAGAAAGAAAAATATTGAAGAATTACAAGCTCAAGTTGGGACTCAAGTAAGGTTAGTGTCCAATCTTCTACCCCTTTGATTTAAATCATGTTTATTGGCATGAAATAAGTAGAAAATGTAAGAAAAACAAAAGAAAACTTATGTGTGTCCGTCCCTATAATTTAGGCAGCTTAGGGGTGGTTAGGGTTAGATGAAATTACTTGAAACAAAGTGGTTATGAGCTGCCCTTGGTATGAAATGAGTGATTGATCATGTAAGAGTAAGTGAAATACAAGTGTAATGCATGAATGAACCTTGAAAATTTGGATACTTAAACAATATTAGGGTTTGCTAATGTAATGGTATGTTAACATTGTAATGGTTAATTAGTGACCATTTGAATGTGTGTGAGGTGGAATTGAAGTGAGGAAGGATGTTGGAGTTGAGCTTAGGCATGCTGCCCTTGGTGACCTGCAGGACTGGTTGTGAGTCTAGCAGGTTTAGGCAACTATAAATGGAGTTGTATAGGTTCAATTGATGCAAGGCTAATTGGACATGAAACTAGACACATAATGGCACAACTTTGGTGAAGAAACCCTGCCTAGAAAACCAAACTAAGTTGACCTAAAAATTGCCCTAATCCGAGTGACTTGCATTCTGTCTGGGCAAAATGACTAAATGAACAGTATTTATTCATTTGGTCATAACTCAGTGTAGAAAGGCCCAATTGACCTGAAATTTTACCAGCAGAAAGCTGAGACATAGGCCTACAACTTTCATGAAGAAACTAAACCCAAATTTTGATCATAACATATTCAAAAATTGACCTTCAGTCAGTGTACAAAACACTATAGATTTGATTCTGTCCAGAAAATTTGGAAAATTTACAAGCCGGCCACCCGACCTGTAAACACAATAAACAATCCATTGGGGAGCTCAGCTCACCCTCCACATAGTCATATCATCATAATGATAAATGGGAGCTCAGCTCCCTCATCCAGTCCATCAAACATGCATATAATAATTTTACAGGTCCATAATAATAATTTAGTTTACAGACCCAAATCAAATAAATATTTCTAACACATGCGAAAATTCTAGGAGTTTATAGAATTACACAAACATAAATAAATGACCTGCAAGGGAGAAAAGCAGGTTAACCTCAAAAATATCCTCCTATGGCCTGGAAAAATATTGAACAGGAGTGAGCGTTTGACTCAGAGAGTAAAATATCAATTTTAACCATAATCTCTATAACTATCTAGAACTAATGCAACCTGTGGAGTGAAATGCAACAGCAACAATATTTTCACATCATAACAGCAAAAAGGTAATTTGGAGCACTCACGCACCCTGTAACATCAATCATAATATATGGGAGCTGATCCCCTATACAGCTCTCTTAAATCCAACCTGGTGCCAGCGAAGAACTCAGCTCGGACTTCCACTTAATAACCAAATCGGGGTCCCAGCGAAGAACTCAAGCCGTGTCTACCCCGAAGGACCGGGTCCCAGCGAAGATCTCAAGCCGTGTCTACCCGTCCTATCCATAGTCCACACCACATCACACGCACGCCAACGCACGCACACTGCTCCAAATTACCACAACAACATCCATGGCACTTTCACAGTTATGAATGCAACATAAATCGTGCCTAGAATTTATCTACATAGATATATGCATATAAGTGATGTATGGACATGCTTGAACATATAATAATATCGAAATTACAATTAAAATTAATATTTTACTCACCGACTTGACGGTGGTCACTGAGGCGGCTGGGCGGAGGAAGAAGGTCATCTGGCCACTCCGACAATTTTATTACAATCATTTAATAAATTTGACTCAATACAAACAAAGAAAAGACCAAATACGTCCTAAGTCGTGCCGAAAATCCGGTAGAGTCTCCCCTATACCTAGGACCTACCCAACCTGCAAAAGGGCTCAAAACACACTTCTATATTCACAATCCATATGTCCACAACTCAATCCCATCACACAACCCTCCCGCCCATCAAATCAATCATCCATCACAATATGTAAAATTTTAATTTAGTCCTTATAATTGACCATTTTTGCAAAAACTGCCCAAATCAGCTCTAAAAATTCTAAAACTTTGCCCCGCGGTCCTTAGCAATATTACTAAGCGATTGCAAAAAGAATCATAATTTTCTAAGCTACCACGAATATTTTATGGATTTTTAATCCTATTTAAGCACTAGAAAAATACGTAAAAACAAGGTTCGGGTTTACCTTTGCCGATTCCGACTTCGGAGACGCGCTCGGGACGTCTGACAATGGGGGGTAGCCAAAACCTCGGTCCAATTCGGAGACTTTTCCGGTAACGGGTCTGTCTGGTCGGAAATTCACAGACCCGATCAACTGTCGAATTTCCGCGAATTGAGGATACCTACACGAAGCCCACAACACGGGGGTTAGTACAGAAATTTTTCAGAATTTTCTAAGCTCATTTAATGACCGGAAAAACACTGCGAAGTTCTGTGGGACCCACCGAAAAACGGTGTCGGAAAAATTCAAAATTTATGTCGCCGCGAAGCTCTCGACGAGTGGAGCGCTTTGGTACTCTCGGTTTTCTCATGAGATTCACGGTTTGTGAGAAATCTAGCCCGAAAGTCAAAATGGGCTAAAAACTTCCCGGGCAAAAATCGGACAAACCGCTTGATGGATTTCGGTGTTCTTGGTGTCTATGGAAAGCTCTCGACGAGTAGATGATTTTAGACACAAGACCCAGTCCGATTGGTGGCCGGATCGGCCGGATTTCTGCCGGAAAGACCAACAGCCGCGCGGGCACGTCGCTCAACTTCGGGCGACGTTTTCCGGCGTTCCAGGAGGCGGCCGGCCGTGGGGGAGGGCCAAGGTGGGGCGCCGGCGAGGTGGGGAGGCAGGGGAGGTGGCAGCGCGGCAAGGGGAGGAGGGAGGAGAGAGAAAAGAGAGAGAGAAGGGAGAGAGGTCGACGCGCGCGGGAGGAAGAAGGAAGAAAAAAGAAAAGGCCGGTCCGATTCGACCGGTCCGGTTCGATTCGGCCGGTCCGATTCAGGATACAAAATTTTTGAATTTTTACTCTGCCTCGGGACCGAAAACGAGGTCCAAAAATTCTGAAAAAATTCCAGAAAACTCAGAAAAATACGTAGACTTCAAATATATTTTTAGTTTTGCCACGTGGTCTTTAAATTAATTTTTAAAAATCATCAAAGTTTATATTTTCAGAAAATCGAACCCGATTTTTAAAAATCAGAAAAATCTCAAATAATTTCTTAAAATTTAAATAAAATTAAAATACCAAAAATACTCATAAATAATAAAATTTAAAATCTTGGGGTGTTACATTCTTCCCCCCTTACAGAAAATTCGTCCTCGAATTTTTACACAAGGCAGAATAAAGCACATGATTATACATTGAACAAATAAGGGTACTTACTGCGCATGTCCCGTTCTGACTCCCAGGTGCACTCTTCCACTGACTGGCTCCTCCACAAAACCTTAACCATAGGGATCTGTTTGGATCTTAGCTGTCTCACTTGGTAGTCCACTATGGCTACAGGTTGCTCCTCAAATGTCAAGTTCTCTTTTAGCTCTATTACATCCGGCTGTAGTACATGAGAAGGATCTGGAATGTATTTCCTGAGCATAGAGATGTGAAATACAGGATGAACGTGAGAAAGGTTGGGTGGTAGCTCCAACCGGTAGGCAACTGCTCCAACTCTATCCGTAACCTCAAAAGGTCCGATATACCGAGGTGCCAACTTGCCCTTCTTTCCAAATCTCATGACTCCCTTCATTGGAGAAACCTTCAGGAATACATAGTCGCCTACTGCAAACTCCATATCCCTCCGTCTGGGGTCTGCATAACTCTTCTGCCTACTGAAAGCTATTTTCAGTCGTTCCCTGATTAAAGGAACTACCTCTGAAGTGTACTGCACTAGGTCTACATCATGCACCTTCGCTTCCCCCATTTCTGTCCAACACAGAGAAGACCTACACTTTCTTCCATATAGTGCCTCATAGGGTGCCATCCCTATGCTGGAATGGTAACTGTTGTTGTAGGCAAACTCCACCAAAGCTAGCTGATCATCCCATTGACCTCCAAAATCCAAAACACTCATGCGAAGCATGTCTTCCAGTGTTTGGATTGTCCTTTTGAACTGTCCATCTGTCTGAGGGTGGAAAGCCGCATCAAGTTCAATCAGGTGCCAAGTGCCTCCTGCAACTTTCTCCAAAACCAAGAAGTGAATCAGGCCCTCTCGCCGATATTATGGAAGTTTAACTCCATGCAATCGACTATTTCTCGAATGTAGAGTCAGCGCATCGTGCTGAGAATATGTAGTCTTCACAGGCAAGAAGTGAGCTGATTTGGTTAAACGGTCTACAATTACCCATATCAAATCATATCCTCGCGTGGTACGAGGCAACCCAGTTACAAAATCCATAGTGATCATTTCTCACTTCCATTCTGGGATAGGGAGCTCTTGCAGCTTCCCTGACGGTCTCTGGTGTTCAAACTTCACCTTCTGACAAGTCAAGCACTTGGACACAAAGTCTGCTATGTCTCTCTTCATACCATTCCACCAGTAGCTATCTTTCACATCATGGTATATCTTGGTGGAACCTGGGTGGACACTGTACAGTGTATAGTGTGCCTCTCGCATGATTTCGTCTCTGAGATTGTCCACATCGGGCACACATATCCTAGAACCTTGCATAAGGGTGCCATCATTGGCAAATCCAAACTCACCACCTTCACCTTACTGTACTCTTTCTATGATTTTCATCAATTGTTGGTATCTGTGCTAGGAAACTCTAACTCTGTCTCTTAAGTCTAGCCTCACTGAAAAATGAGCCAGCAATACCCCATCATCTGAAAGATCTAGGATTAAACCTTGATCCATCAACTCATGTACCTCCTGAATCAATGGTCTCTTCTCTGCTGAAATGTGCGCCAAACTGCCAGAAGACTTCCTGCTCAAAGCATCTGCCACTACATTGGCCTTCCCAGGGTGGTACTGGATAGTGCAATCATAGTCTTTCAGAAGCTCCATCCATCTCCTCTGTCTCAAGTTCAAGTCCCTCTGTTGGAAGATGTACTTCAAACTCTTATGGTCGGTGTATATCTCGCACACTTCACCATACAGGTAGTGTCTCCAGATTTTCAGTGCAAAGACTTGGAAACTCTCCTCACAGACATCTGTCCAAATGAATGGAACATTCTTCCTAGTTAACTTAGTTAAGGGAGCCGCTATCCTGGAAAAATCTTGCACAAAACGCCTATAGTAGCCAGTTAGACCCAGAAAACTTCGCACCTCAGTGACTGTTGTAGGCCTAAGCTAATCAGTCACAGCTTCAATTTTCTTGGGATCCACTTGAATACCTTCACTAGAAACCACGTGTCCCAAGAATGAGATGCTTTCTAGCCAAAATTCACATTTCGAAAATTTGGCATATAGCTGGTGCTCCCTCAAAGTCTGCAACACCATCCTCAAGTGCCACACGTGTTCTTCCTCAGTCCGAGAGTATACCAGAATGTCATCTATGAATACGATGACAAAACGGTCCAAAAATGGCTTGAACACCCTGTTCATCAAGTCCATGAAGGCTGCTGGTGCATTAGTGAGTCCAAAAGACATCACCAAGAATTCATAATTACCATATCTTGTCTTGAAAGCCGTTTTGGACACGTCCTCATTCCTGATTCTCAACTGATGGTAGCCTGATCGCAGGTCTATCTTGGAAAAGAATCTAGCCCCTTGGAGCTGATCAAACAGGTCATCGATCCGAGGAAGTGGATACTTGTTCTTCACAGTCACCTTGTTCAGCTGTCTGTAGTCAATACATAACCTCAATGACCCATCCTTCTTTCTCACGAATAGAACAGAAGCACCCCAGGGTGAAGTGCTCGGACGTATGAAACCTTTGTCCAACAGCTCTTGTAGTTGCTCCTTTAACTCTTTCAACTCTGCTGGGGCCATCCTGTAAGGTGGCATTGATATGGGGTTTGTACCCGGAACAACATCAATGCAAAACTCTATATCCCTTCCTGGTGGCAACCCTGGAAGCTCTTCAGGGAAGACATCCATGAATTCTCTAACAACATGAACATTTTCCAAGCTGACACCTTCTACAGATGTATCTCTCACCAATGCCAAATACCCTTGGCATCCACGCCTTAACATTTTTCTAGCACTAATTGATGACACCAAGTTATATGGAGCCACGCTTCTGTCACCATCAAAGCTAAACTCTTCTACACCAGGTATGTGGAAATACACCTTTTTGTTCCTGCAGTCTAAAGTGGCATAATGGGTTGCCAACCAATCCATCCCCAAAATTACATCAAAATCCATTACTGGTAGAGGAACCAAGTCTGCTGGGAGGATCTTTCCATCCACTACCACTGGGCTACCCGGAAAAACCATATCTACATCTATGTTGTCACTAAGTGGGGTAGCTACCGACAAAGGGCATTCTAAAGTTGTAGGGTTTCTACCCAACCTCATGGCAAACACAGGGGAGACAAATGAGTGCGTAGCACCCTGATCTATCAAAACACGAGCCTCATAAGAATGGACTGGAAGAATACCGCCACAACCGCATTTGAAGCTCGAGCATCCCGGTGGGTCGTGGTGAAAACCCGAGCTTGACCCCTACCCCGAGTGGCGTAACCGACATCGACTTCTACCTTCTGATCTGCCTCCAAATCCACGTCCCCCTTGTCCTCGGCCCTGTTGGCCAATCGATCGCTCGCCATGTTGGAAGCACCCGGATACAACTGGCGAGGAACATTTGCAACAGAACCCTGTGACCCCATCTGTGGCTCACTGAAAATGGGGCATTCCCTAGCAAAGTGACCTGGTTGGCCACACCTGAAACATACTCCTGAACCCATCAGACAAGGTCCTGAATGTCCTCTTCCACCTGCGTGCACAAGGTGCCAAGGAGGATCTTGATCCGCACCAGGCTATGTACCCCGAACTATGACCACTGCTGGATCCGTACCCTGGTCTGAACCCTCGGGATTTGTGTCTGAAACCACTTCTCTTATTCCTGCTTCTTCCTCTGTAATTAGTCTGGCCCCCACTATCCGAAGTACCCATGTGGGGAACACCTGAAGAACCCTCTGCTTTGTTTTTCTTTGCTCTTCCGCTGTCATCCACCGCATAGCTAATCTCTATCTGTCTGGCTCGATCAACTACCACATCAAAAGACTGATCAGACATCATGGCCAGGTTTGCATACCTCCTGTTAAGCCCCTTTAGGAATCTCTTCACCTTCATAGTTTCTGTAGCTACTGCTGTAGGGGCATATCTGCTCAATTCCAGAAATTCTATAGCATATTCATCTAAAGACCTGCCATTCTGTCTTAAGGCCTCAAAGGCCCACTGCTTTTGATCCCTAAAGCTTTCTGGCACAAACCGATTGATGAACAGTTCCACAAACTGAGTCCACGACAAACCTTCCATCCGAGGTAATATGTAGTCATTCATCCACTGTCTAGGCATAGGCCCCATGACATGCTGCATACACTCTATAAGTCTTCTATCACCAATCAGCAACTCGTTCTGCACATGCGAGAATCCAAAACCGATATGCATCGTATTACACCTCATAAGGACCAGGCACCAACTTCTTAAAATTGATTATCTGTTTGTAAGGGTCCCCTCTTGGTGCGGTGGACAGCTTCTGCTGTGGAGGGTGGACCATATACTGCGCCATCATGTCGATGGTTCTCTGCAACCCAGCTAGAGTAGCTGACATGGGGTCCATGGGACCCTGTGCCATGAAAGACTGCTCTGATCGTGGGATACCGCTCTTCTACTTGAGCGGCTCTAAGCCTCCTACCCGCCTCCTGGCGGGCACCTCATCTGTGCTAACACCTCGTCAGCACATCCGTTGCAGTGCGAGGCAGCTCTCCTGCTTCTACGAAATTTCCTGAAATTCAGTAGCATTAGCCCACAAAATTCAAAACTGCACATTACACAGCTCTATGACTCATATTTACACACAATATATGGAGCAGAAACTAGAAGCAAAGATGACATTGCAAGACGAATGTGGACCCTATTTTTCCGCATGTGACTCCTATTAGACTCTTCCCAATACTTTAGACAAACATTCCCTAAGAATCTGGAGCCTAAGCTCTGATACCACAATTGTCACGACCCAACCTATGGGCCGGACCAAGACTAGGACACAGGCCAGCCTAAAGCCCCCGAGGCCCGTAGTAAGCCTTAACTATTCATTTACCCAACTCTAAGGCCCATTTGGGCCCAATTTCAAGAAACCAACCGGACAGAGTCCGGCCATAAAATGGACCTACCAACGGGGAGTTTTTGACTCACCCGACCTGTAAACACAATAAACAATCCATTGGGGAGCTCAGCTCACCCTCCACATACTCATATCATCATAATGATAAATGGGAGCTCAGCTCCCTCATCCAGTCCATCAAACATGCATATAATAATTTTACAGGTCCATAATAATAATTTAGTTTACAGACCCAAATCAAATAAACATTTCTAACACATGCGGAAATTCTAGAAGTTTATAGAATTACACAAACATAAATAAATGACCTGCGAGGGAGAAAAGCAGGTTAACCTCAAAAATATCCTCCTGTGGCCTGGAAAAATATTGAACAGGAGTGAGCGTTCGACTCAGAGAGTAAAATATCAATTTTAACCATAATCTCTATAACTATCTAGAACTAATGCAACCTGTGGAGTGAAATGCAACAGCAATAATATTTTCACATCATAACAGCAAAAAGGTAATTTAAAGCACTCACGCACTCTGTAACATCAATCATAATATATGGGAGCTGATCCCCTATACAGCTCTTTTAAATCCAACCTGGTGCCAGCGAAGAACTCAGCTCGGACTTCCACTTAATAACCAAATCGGGGTCCCAGCGAAGAACTCAAGCCGTGTCTACCCCGAAGGACCGGGTCCCAGCGAAGATCTCAAGCCGTGTCTACCCGTCCTATCCATAGTCCACACCACATCACACGCACGCCAACGCATGCACACTACTCCAAATTACCACAACAACATCCATGGCACTTTCACAGTTATGAATGCAACATAAATCGTGCCTAGAATTTATCTACATAGATATGTGCATATAAGTGATGCATAGGCATGCTTGAACATATAATAATATCGAAATTACAATTAAAATTAATATTTTACTCACCGACTTGACGGTGGTCACTGAGGCACTGGGCGGAGGAAGAAGGCTGTCCCGGCTCACCTGACAATTTTATTATAATCATTTAATAAATTTGACTCAATACAAACAAAGAAAAGACCAAATACGTCCTAAGTCGTGCCGAAAATCCAGCAGAGTCTCCCCTATACCTAGGACCTACCCAACCTGCAAAAGGGCTCAAAACACACTTCTATATTCACAATCCATATGTCCACAACACAATCCCATCACACAGCCCCTCCTGGGCCCATCAAATCAATTATCCATCACAATATGTAAAATTTCAATTTAGTCCTTATAATTGACCATTTTTGCAAAAACTGCCCAAATCAGCTCTAAAAATTCTAAAACTTTGCCCTGCCATCCTTAGCAATATTACTAAGCTATTGCAAAAAGAATCATAATTTTCTAAGCTACCACGAATATTTTATGGATTTTTAATCCTATTTAAGCACTAAAAAATTACGTAAAAACAAGGTTCGGGTTTACCTTTGCCGATTCCGACTTCGGAGACGCGCCGACGCCCGACAATGGGGTAGCCAAAACCTCGGTCCACCCGAGACTTTTCTCGTAACGAAGTTCATCTGGTCGGAAATTCACAGACCCGATCAACTGTCGAATTTCCACGAATTGAGGATACCTACACGAAGCCCACAACACGGGGGTTAGTACATAAATTTTTCAGAATTTTCTAAGCTCATTTAATGATCGGAAAAATACTGCGAAGTTCCGTGGGACCCACCGAAAAACGGTGTCGGAAAAATTCAAAATTTATGTCGCCGCGAAGCTCTCGACGAGTGGAGCGCTCTGGTACTCTCGGTTTTCTCGTGGGACTCACGGTTTGTGAGAAATCTAGCCCGATAGTCAAAATGTGCTAAAAACTTCCCGGGCAAAAGTCGGACAAACCGCTTAATGGATTTCGGTGTTCTTGGTGTCTATGGAAAGCTCTCGACGAGTAGATGATTTTAGACACAAGACCCGATCCAATTGGTGGCCGGATCGGCCGGATTTCGGCCGGGAAGACCAACAGCCGCGCGGGCGCGTCGCTCAACTTCGGGCGACGTTTTCCGGCGTTCCAGGCGGCGGCCGGCCGTGGGGGAGGGCCAAGGTGGGGCACCGGCGAGGTAGGGAGGCAGGGGAGGTGGCGGCGCGGCAAGGGGAGGAGGGAGGAGAGAGAAAAGAGAGAGAGAAGGGAGAGAGGTCGACGCGCCTGGGAGGAAGAAGGAAGAAAAAAGAAAAGGCCGGTCCGATTCGACCGGTCCGGTTCGATTCAGGATACAAAATTTTTGAATTTTTACTCTGCCTCAGGACAGAAAACGAGGTCCAAAAATTCCGAAAAAATTCCAGAAAACTCAGAAAAATACGTAGACTCCAAATATATTTTTAGTTTTGCCACGTGGTCTTTAAATTAATTTTTAAAAATCATCAAAGTTTATATTTTCGGAAAATCAAACCCGATTTTTAAAAATCCGAAAAATCTCAAATAATTTCTTAAAATTAAAATACCAAAAATACTCATAAATAATAAAATTTAAAATCTTGGGGTGTTACACTCAAAATCATCAAGAAAATAATTAACAAAATGCATGAAGAAATTAATATCATAAAATGTAATTAGCCTTCGACTAAACAATAAGTTAGTAATTATTGATTTCTTATCAACACAATAACTAGGAAATTATTATTTTTATTTGCATATTATATTTTCTTGTATTATTGGCATCACTAAGCTTTATGCTTAGCACGTCGCTTTTGCAATGCGTTGATACTGAAGATTTGGATAGAGAGCCCAGTAGATCATAGATTGGGTAAGGCCGCTCACAGTTCTGCATAGTGTCCGTGTAACCTCACAGACTACAGTGCATTGGTAGGACACTAGGTCCCATTTTGTATTTTATGATTTTTGTAAGTTTTGTAATTAAACTCTTATTTTATCATGTATATTTGAAACATATGTAATATAATTTTATATTAAAGTAAGTATTTGTAACTTTGTGTTTATAAATAACATATGAGAATTTATTTGTGATTTGAGCATGATGATGATGTGAAATGAATGAATGACAAATTGAGGAATTAGTAAAAAATTGATGTAATAATTGGAGTTGTGATTTGAACAATTATTGGAAGTGTTTTCTACAGGTTTCGAAGAACTGTTTTCTCCATTTTTAGCCAGCACTCTGCCGGATTTTCTATAAAATTTTCAGAGCCGCAAATTAATTTATAATTTCAATAAATGATCTAAATGAGATCGATTTCATAAATTTCACTTAATAACTATAATAAATAAATTAAGAACTGATAAATATCAATGAGATAAGTTATGGTGTTCTAGTACACTGTGTGGCATATCTTACTCGGCTACACTGTAGACGAGTAAGGGGTGTCACAAAATCTGTTGAGAACAAGTGCATCTTCACGAATCAAGCTAAGCAAGGATGTTACACACCCTTTTACAGCTGCTTCATAAAGCTTTTTCCTCCTTTAACCTATTGTGCATCTTCATGAGTGCACATCTAAAGCAATATTCTCTATATATTCAAACCTTTACTACAACAATTAAGAGGAAGGATGCAGGTTTGAGGTTTCCTCTAAAATAAAGAGCTACATAATGCAAATGACAAACATCAAACAAAAAAAAATTCCCAAGATTTTCATAATATTCTAGTTCATATTCCTAAAACATATCGAGCAATTGGATTATCTCATCGTATTCCGTCCAACATATTTCTCATGGCAACACTTGTCAGCAGGATCCAATAAGCTCCAACAACAAAAATGTTGGATTGTAATTGTTCGTTTGGAAATAGCTAGTACAGACAACAAGATAAGTAAAGCTTGAAACTTTTTCAAGAAAAGAGTGAGAGGATAAATTTTAACAACTATCTCTAAACTTGTATGGTTGTGATATTAGCCATTCAATTTAAAATTAATATAAAATCCCCTCAACTTTCAAATTTTGCACAGTTAAATTCTTCTGACTTCTAATTACTGATTTTTCAGTTAGATATTAACGTGAACAGGTTCAGTGTGGCACTTAGTATTTTTCTCTACTCTCTTATGCAAAGTATAAAACAATTCTCTCTACACATAAAAATTTATTTTCTATACAGAGAGGAGAATAATTCAATTTACATATGACTTTAGAAAGAAAAGAGAAATAATGACTAAGCATATACTAGAATTGTCCAAGTCAGCATTTAACTGGAAAATCAATGATTGGAGGTTAGAAAGATTTTGTTGTGTAAAATTTAAAAATTAAAGGGGTCTTATTTTATATTTTTAAGTTGAGAGACTATAGTGTTACAACATCAATTAAATATAAAATTTTATAAGAAATAATTAACCAAAGTAAGAAATTAATAAATAAAAAATATTATTAATCTATCTATTTTATACAAAAAAAAACATATTTATAGCGACAAACAAATAATTTATTACCAATAATACATAATGAACAGCCATAACCTGCTAATTAATATAAATTCATCACTAATACTATTTAACAATAAAAAGATGCGTCGCTAATAATTTAACTCTTAGTGCCTTCAAAATTTGTTGCTGCTAAACTTTTAGCAATAGAAAATTTATCACTAAATCCTTTATGATACCAATTCTATAATATATTATATTGTCATTAACAACTTTTAGTGATGAAATATTTATCACTAAATTTCCAATAGTTTCATTTTCTAATATTACAATAATTAATATAAACTAAAATTAATAATTATTTTTATACTAAAAAAACTTATTATAAATGTTAATAAAGTAACTCTATAATTATCATCTTTTAAGTATTATTAATTCACTAAAATTATTTAATTTATTTTGATAAAATTAATAAAAAAATAAACATGAAATATTATTTTTTCTTAATTTATTTTTTAATTGTTTTATATATCTATTAAATTATAATTTTAAATTTTTATTTAATTTTTTAATATATATATATATAGGAGGGAAATAATTGGAGGAGAAAAATATCATTTTCATTATTATAAAATCATTATTAAAAATTAAATATTTAATTAAATAAAATTTAGTGTTATCTAATTATTAAAATAAAAATTTTAAAATTTTAAATTCAATTTAAGTGGATGAACTACATTATTGGATGTGTACTTATAGCCTTTTTTTAATTATTTATATTGATAAAAATATAGTTTTAATAAACTTAAAATTTTTTTATAAATAAAAAATTTTATTTATTTCATTTTTATTAAAATAAAAATAAATAATTTTATATTCTTAAATTATTTTTAAATATAATAAATTAAAAATATATTTTTTGAAAACTTTAATAAAATTATTATAATTGCATTTTAATTTTGACTAATTTAGGTAAATAGAATAAAACTAATGCTAATTTTACAATTTTAATAAAATGAACTTATAAAATTTTAAATAAAACTCAAAAAATATTTAAAATTTTTTATTAATTAGTTTTATTTTCAAATTAATTTTACTCTTTATCAATAAAATATTATAATTTATAATTATACAAAATATTTTTAAAAATACTATTCATAAAAATTATTTACACTTTATTTAAATAATTAGTTATTTAAAATAAAATTTAATTTTATATTAAAATATAATAAAAAACCATAATATCAAATTTAAATGTAAAGTTTGATCTGGATTTCGTAAATATTCCATTTCAAAATAAGAGAGAGAAAGTTTGAAACAATTAGAATTTTTTTTTTTTTTATATTGGGGAGCTCGTAATGACTGAGTGGGGTGGAAAACCAAGAAATGAGTTATTTATTAACCAAGCATTCTTCTTATGGCTAGATACAATCTCCTAATCTTTGCGGAAAGGAAAAAAAAATTTCACCTTGATTGTAGCGGTCTCCTTATTCATTTTAAAATTTTATCTATTTATATAAATTTTGTATTATTATTTTAACAATTAGCCTAAGTAGATTATTTAATTGACAAAAGCAATTAGAATATTTGCATATATTATCAATATTAGCAAATTTTTTTATTTTTATATCAATTTTAGCAGTTATTTTCAAATTGATGAAAATATTATTTTAATATATTATAATTATGTGATTATGCAACTTAATAAAGGATTAATTAAAAAATATATATTCTTCGAAAAAATAAAAATAAAAAATTTATATTATTTCAATAAAAAAATTATAATTATAATGATAATATAATAAAATTATATTGTTTTGAGACACATAAATTTAAAAAGATTTTGCTGTAGGATTAAATTTAAATAATTTATTTCTTATAGTTAAAAAAGTTAATTAAAACTTTTTAATAATTACAAATTTTTGATACATACTCTGTCATGACCCGATTTCTGGACCGGATCGACACTAGGACCTGAGCCAGCATAAAGCTCTCGAGACCCATAGCAAGCCTCACTGTTCCCAAACCCATAACCAGAATCAAAATTAAGGCCCAACACGTAAATAAAATAAAATAAATTATTATAAATTTATTTGGATCAATGCAACCTGATTCATATCAGAAAACCAAAACTAGGAGAGTCCAGCTTAACCCTGATACCCGTCATGTATAAACTATTTAATATCATAAATTTTTTTTATTAATTAATATAATATATACATAAACCAATGTCACGGCGGAGCTCTAGTTATTAAACAAATAAATAAATAAACACAATAAACTATTAACTAAGAAGCACAACCTGCGAAAGAAAATGCAGTTTAGGCTCGAAGAGATAAACTCACTCCTCCTACAACCTGGGAAAAATATTTGAACAGGAATGAGCGATCGACTCAGAGAGTTTAGATATTAATTATAAATGTAATTTCTATAACTATTTATAACTAGTGCAATCCTACCATGAAATACACATCCAACACATAAAATAAATAATTCACCCAATATTAGCACGAGAAGTTAATTTGGAGCTACTTACACACCCAGCTTATCACATCAATATATATATATGGGAGTTGATCCCCTATACAGTTCTCGTAATCCAATGTCTATCAGCGATGTCAACTCACACTGGACTTTCGCTTAATAATCTAAGTGTAGGAGTCAGTGAGATCAATTCAAAGCCATACTCACCCCGACTTATCCATATATAAGGATTGGGTCCCAGTGAGTCAAGCTCCAACTACGACTACCCATCCTACCCATACCCATATCCACACCATACTTAGGCTAACACACTCACACAGCTCTAAATTATCCTCAGGGCGGTAATCACAAATAAATAACAATAATTAAATATACAGAAACCAAAATGCTCCTAATATATTAACTATTTATGTGTATAATTAATTATTTGTAGAACACATGAGCATGCCATATATATATATAATTAATAATAAAATTACAAAAATAATCAATATCTAACTCAAAGACTGGTTAACTCGATTACAGTTGGTCCATCTGAAAGGAGAAGAAAGGCTGGTCAGCCCCGATTAGCAAGAGTGAAACATTAACCTCTATCAAATTTACTGATATAATTAATTAATTAATTTAATCAAAGAAGCAAGAATAATTTCCTACGATCTTACTGAAATTTCGGCAGAGTCTCCTCTATAACTAAACCTAACTCCCTGCAAGAAAAATGCAATAATAGTAATAAACAGGGCCTTAGGCCTACAATAACAATTATAATGCCCATCCGAGATCGACAAGGATCCTAATCTAGGTCCAATACTCCAAACTCCAGCTCAGGTCCCTAACTCCTCTACTGTCTAAATATTTATTTTCAGCTCTTCAAAAATTATGAAAATATTCCTGGAGGTTCTCCACATCATCCTTATATTAATTAAAGTCAATTTACTAAATTTTTCTAAGTCAGGAATATTTTACAGATTTATCAGCTAGCTTAGCCAAGGTAAAAATTATGCAACTTGAATTCGGGACTACCTTTGCAAATTCTGCTAACTGAAATGCATCCAGGACATCTGAAAATACTAGGAATGACTGTAAACACGACTCCTTTCTGAGACAGCCTGTTGGACACCTAGGCCGAGTCAAAAACTCAATCCCGAGTGTCGGTGAGCTTTCGCTGATCCGATCACACCTAAATGAAGTATCACATAATTATATTTAATTTATGGGCATCGAAAGTGTCAAAAATCTTATCAAGCGATCTGGACTATCCGATGATCGCCTTTTTCAAACTATATCCGATCGGAGTGGGTTCGGTCCCATCTCAAAGATCTCAATGTGCTGAGTCCATTGGTGGTCTCGGATTAGGGATGGCAACGGGTCGGGATTTTGTAGGCACCTGATCCGATCGAATCCTAATAGGACGGGCTTGGGTATTATATAATCGGGTTCGGAACAGGTTCGAGTTTGAAAAATAATTCGGGTTCGGGTTTTAGATGTTGGGTTCAGGTTTTATATGTTGGGTATCCGTTACCCGAACCCATTTACATAAATACTTAATTAAATATAAAATATATATTTTTATAATAATATTTATAAATTTTTATATATTTTATTTTATATAAAATGGAATTTAAATAGTTTATAAAATTATTAAATGTTTAAAATATAAATTATTAATTAAAATAATTTTTTATACAAAATATTAATTAAAATATATAGAATTAAATGGGTTCGGCTTTTTTTTTTTCTGGTAATAATAATTGGGTTTGGGAAGAGTTCGGGTAGTTGAAAATAAATTTTAAACGGGTTCGGGTTTTAATAATATTAATCGAGTTTGAGTTTGGGTACAGTAATTTTCCGAGGTATCCTACCCGTAGCCATCCCTATCTCTGATCGTTAAAAATCTAACCAGAAAGCTCAAAAAAGACACATTCTCTCTATGCTTATTTTGCATGAATTCGGCGACCATAGGAGTTGCCACTGGTCGAAAACGCTTCCATGGGTCGAGGGGCATCAATCTGGACTAATGGTGTGGCTGGAGGATGGCCAGAACGGCCAGAAAAGGGCCTTGAAGATTCGGTTTTCTCTCCTCTCTCTCACTCTTCGTTTTCACACCGGTGAGCTGTTGTTCATCGCCGTCTTGCATCACACCATCGTTGTCTGATGGTGCAGGGTGCTACTAGCCGACGGTCCTCATCACCGGAGAAGATGAGACGAGTGAGGGGAGGGAGGAAAGTGAGGGGGAAAGAGAGAGAGATCATGTGGAGAGAAAGATCATTTTCAGTCTCTGAACTTTTTTGGTATATTCACATAAGTCCAAAATTATTTTCAGTTGGTCCCAAAATGCAAATATGTGTATAATTAAATAATAAAGAAAATACAATAAATAATAATAATAATAATAATAATAATAATAATAATAATCATCATCATCATCATCATCATCATCATCATCATCAAATTAATAACAATTAATCAAATCTTAAAACCAAAGTTAACAATAATGCAATAATATATTTTGTTAATTGATTTAATATTAATATTTAAAACTAATCATTTCAATTGAAATTGGACTATTAGATAAATTTACAAAATATGTTTAGAAATAACATAAAAAAATATATAAATGAAAGTTTTATAAAAATTATAAATTAGTTAGATAATATTAAAATAATATTTAGATACTATATAAAAATATCAAATTTATATTTTAAAATTTTAGATTATTAAATATTCTAACTTTTAAAATTTATTATATACTACAAATCGTTTAAATTTTAATCTAGATCTTGTAAAAAAAATTTCAATTCAGTTATTTAGATAATTTTAACAAATTTTAATAAAATATATCATACATGAAACTATGTCATTGAATGCGAAATTAATAAAAATTAAGAAGTTACTCTTTTGAACATGATGATTATTTAAGGGCTCATTATCTTAATTATATATATAAAAAAGCACTTTGAATATGCATGAGCTTAAATTAAAAGGTTTAATTTTATTAGGAAAAATAATTAATTTGACTTTATTTAGACATCAGTTAAAAGTACAAAGGTTTATTGGAGCTTTCTTCCTATCTTTCTCTGAGGGGTTGCAATGTATGAATTGCTAAAATATTTGCAATTGGATTTTCCTGAGTGGCTTGTTTTTATAGTTTTAATTTACACTCTTATTTTTTCTTTAATTTTATTGCATTACTATTATACTTAATTTGATAAAAATATCTATTAATTTTTATGGTTTATTGGTTGATTAGTATGAATTATTTTAAAAAAATTATATACATATAATGAAAATCAAATAATAAGTATAGACAATAAGTACATACAACGTACAACACGCACGTTACATAACGTTAGTTATATGAAAATATATAAAGGGAGGGGAAAATATTGACTTTAGTCAAATTGTCCTTTCTTTTTAAAATTAATTATAATAATATTTTTATTATTTATTAATTTTAAAATTTATATAAATTTAAAATTTTTAATCTTATTTATATTTAAATAAAATATAAAAATTTAAAAGAAGTAATTAACTAAAATAAGAAATAAATAAATAAAAAAATAAAAATATTGTTATTATTATTCTATTTATTATTTACAAAAATATAAAAAAAATGTATTTATCGCAATAGATAAATAATTTATCACTAATAATGCATACTAAGAACAATAATGTGTAGCTAATCATATAAATTCATCACTAATAATATCTATCGATAAAAATATGCGTCGCTAATAATTTTAGCTATTAATGCATTTGTTGCTAAATTCTTTATGATGCCAATTCTATAAAATTTTATATTGTTACTAATAACTTTTAGCAATGAAATATTTATTATCAAATACCTAATAATTTTATATTTTAATGTTATAATAATTAAAATAAATTAAAATTTTAATATTATTTTAATGGTATTTCTACTTATACTAAAAATACATATTATAATTCTTAATATAGTAATTCTATAATTATAATCCTCTAAGTATTATTAATTCATTAAAAATTATTTAATTTATTTTAATAAAATTAATAAATATATACATTTAATTAAATAAAAATTTAGCATTATTTACAGATTAAAATCAAGAATTTTAATTTTTAATCGAATTCAAGACGATGAATCACACTAATGGTCATAAATTTATAGTCTTTTTTTAATTATTTATATTGATAAAAATATAGTTGTAATCAAACTTAGAATTTATTTTTATATATAAACAAATTTTATTTATTTAATTTTTATTAAGAATAAAAATAAATAATTTTATAATCTCAAATTACTGTTCAATATAATAAATTAAAATATAATTTTTATCGAAAACTTTAATGAAATTATTATACTTGAATTTCAATTTTGACTAACTTAGGTAAATAGAATAAAGCTAAAACTAATTTTACAATTTTAAGAAAATCAACTAAAATTTTAAATAAAATTAAAAGGTGCTCATAATTTTTTTATTAATTAATACTATTTTCAAATTAATTTTATTCTTTACATCAATAAAATATTATAAGTTATAAATATATTAATTTTTTTTAAAAAAATAGAATTTATAAAAATTATTTAGAGTTTATTTGGTTAATTAATTTTTTAAAATAAAAATATATTTTAATTTTATATTAAAATATAATAAAAAGATCATAATATCAAATTTAAATGCTTATTCATTTCTTTTTTTTTCAGTTTATATGAATTTTATATTATTATTTAATGGCTAAATGACTTAAAAATCTAAACCTTTATAAATTTTTTCAATTTTAGCCAAAATTTTTAATTTTATCAATTTAATCTCAAATTTTGATATTAGTTTCAATTTTAACAATTAACATAATTGGATTACTTAATTGACAAAAACAATCTAAATATTTGCATACATTATTAATATTAGCTAAATTTTTTATTTTTATATCAATTTTGGCAATTATTCTCAAATTGATAAAAAAATGTTATTTTAATAATTTATAAAACATTTTGAAAATTATAATTACATTTATTTTGGTTTATTATTTGTTTCATTTTTTTAAATATTTGATTTTTTTTTGTCTTAAATTTGAAATAAAATGATAGAAAAAATGTGAATTAAAAGTATAAGTGGAAAGAAAGAGAGAAAAAAAATTAAAAATTTAGATAATAATATTAGATGTATTATTCATTTATTATTTTTTTATCAACATAAAATTTGCTAAAATTAATAAAAATACTAAAATTATTGAATATATTAATAAAACTAAAAGGAATAGCGAAAATTGATAATAAATTAAAAAAATGGAATTATTTTTGGGACAATGATTTAATTATTTTTAATAAATTTATTATTAAGATTGATAATTGACATAATTTTTTTTTTGTTTTTTAATCTTATTTAATTATATAAATATATGAGTATTTAGAGATATAATAAAAATATTTAATAGATAAAAATCCTAACTCATAAATAATTTTATTAATGGTAAATGATAATATGCAATCTAAAGATTTAATTCTAAAAAATATATATTTTTTAAAATTTTATGATTATAGCTATTTTTTTATAATTACAAGAACAAAAATATCCTTCACATTATTATAAAATTATTACTAAAAAAATTAGTTACGAAAATATTATTAAAAAATTAACATATTAATAGGCATATGAGTTGATTAAGGACAGAATTAAGTGTCTGGAAAACACCGCGACTCTCCGTGCCACTACTATCCTGTTAATAGTTTTCTAGCATTTTCAAAGTCATCCATTTTATTATCTCAAATGTTTGATAGGTAGAGTCTTTTAGCTTGTTAACAGTTCTTGCAAAACAAAAATGCCTTTGCTTGAGATTGCTTTCTTAAAGGTGTAAGATATATGGTCTGAAGTGCTATTTGATATTTCTACACCGATTGCCTTAACCTGAATTCTAGACATCAAAGTTCTGTATGGTGATTTCTTGAACTTAAATCCAAAAGATCCTTCTTTCTTCAAGGTGAATAATCTATAACAATGTTTAAATCCCTCAGCAGCTGTTGAATGTGACAATTTAACCTATCACTTAGCCTTTCAGCATTCAGCATGTCTATTTTGTCATCTCAATAAACAATTCCTTTTCACTTCTCTCTTGCACACAATCATGAGAATAGCAAGTAATTTAAGCTTGGGACTAATTGATTTTGTAGAAGTAAATAATTTCTATGGTTTGGTTTCTAAAGAGTTGTTTGGCAAGCCCAAGACTGGTGAGGGATATGATACTGAGTAGAATATAATAATTAAACACTGTTTATTACGCTGCAAAACCCTGAGTAGTTCTTCAATATATTGTATAAATGATGTATTTTGCATTTTTGTTCGTTGTAGTCACATTGAGATAATTTTTATTTATGCTAATTACCCGAATCCAATAAATAGGTATATCTAGTCTAATATGAATACTAAGAATGTGTAGTTTTGATTTCAATTGAGATTTGTTAGGAATCAAAACCAAACCTAAATTTTGATACGATTTTAGTTCAGTTCTTTACTTTTATAATTCAAGTTCAATACGATTTTTAAAATAATTTTATACAATGATTTTTATAAAAAGTCATACTTAATTAACATTTAAGTTTTGAAAATTATTAATACATAATATATTATATAATATATTTTTTAATTTTTTTTAAATTATATAATATTTAACTAGAAGGTAGATATATAATTTAGAATTAAATATATTATATAATATAATAATACAAATTTATCATATAATACATTATTTATTTATTTATTAATTATATAAAATTTAATTATAAGATACAAATATAATTATAAATTGAGTATATATATATATATATATATATATATATATATATATATATATATATATATATATATATATATATAATAATACACTTATAGTTAAGAATTATAAGATAATTTAATATATTTATAATAAAATTATTAAAAAAATAAAAAAATAAATATAATATTAAGTTATATTTAATTCATAATTATATATATAAATATATATAATTATATTAAAAATATATAATACATTTAAAAAAATAAAAAATTTATATATAAATTTAATTCAGTTTAATATAATTTTTTAATTTGATTTGAGACAACCGAAAACTGTGCACAACCCTACTATTAACCATATATATATATATATATATATATATATATATATATATATATATATAATCATAATCTATCTCCACAACTGGACTGCTTATGTACTTTTTGCTAGCATGGAATTGCGTTCTTGCAGATCCGTGCAATTCTTTTAGATCCTTCTTGCTCTGGTTCGGGGACCACTGCTCAGCGATTAGACCATTTACTTCCATCCCATGCCACTGATGTTACCGACGCAGAAAGACCGAGCAAACTTTCAGCCTTTCAAAGGAAAGCTCTAGCCCATGCATTATCTTGTATGTTATCTTTCTATGTTTAGTGCTTTAACCATGTATCTCTTTCTAGTTGTCTATCCATCAGACTTTACAAACTGCGTGCCACTAGAATATGCCATCACCTGAGGGCTAGGATGTTTAAGTGAGTGATGGTTATGTAAGTGTATCTGTTATTTACATACTTCCAAGAGGCATTAATTAAATAATCTGTCGCAGTCCCTGCAGTAGAAGGAGTTGTTTACATACTTTCAACAGGCATTAATTAAATAATCTGTTGCATTCCCTGCAGTTGAAAGAGTTGTTTACAGCACATGTTCTGTCAACCAAATTGAAAATGAAGATGTCATCGTGTCAGTCCTACCTCTTGCAACATCCCACGGCTTTCAGCTGGTCACCCCTTTCCTCAGTGGCATCGTCGTGGTCTTCCAGTTTTCAGGGGCTGAAGTGCTAAATTCTAAATTAATGATGATTTGGTACAGAGCAGCATGGGAGATTATTATATGATTATATAATGGAGTAGAATTTGTAATGTGATTAAATGCATAACACAATGTGGACTTGCATTATGTGTGTGTGTGTGTGTATCTATATATGGAAATAATCGTTAACAATTGCTTGTTTCTTATCTTGCAGCTAAGCATTTACTTCGAACAGATCCAATTGAGGACGAAGAGGGGTTCCTCATTGCTCTTTCTGTCAAGACCAGCAGCATTAATGATTCAGAAGAACAAAATGGAATTAGAAACACTCCTAGAACTATTTCAACTCAGAAACGTCATTTTAAAAGATACAGCCATGTGAACAGAAAAAATGTTTTAATGCCTGCAGTCAACAGTGGAGCATTGAAAATATGGTACTCTAGGCTAATTTTGCAGAGGAGAACCCACAGAACAAAACTGGTCCAGTAACTTCGAAGAATTAAAGTAAATTATACCTGTTCCTCGACCCACCCTTTTTTTTCCCCATAGATTGAAAATTTTGAAACAGAGAGAAGGTTCTTTGTATCCAGGATGAACATTTTCCAATATAAGCATTTCGTTAGGATTAATCTGAACTTGCAAACATTTACTCTATACGTATTTCATTCTTGTTAATGATCTATTATTAGTAGTTAATAAGCTGGATTTTCCTGTTTTTATACCTCTTATGGAAATTGCAATGACAATCTCTGTAACTTGTATGCGGCCGGAGATCATTGCACCTGCTAAGTGTTTACATTTCTGGGATTCAATTTTGATGAATGGCATTAGTTAGTGGGATTATTCTTAATTTCGTGCATAAGAAATAGGGACAAAAGCAAAGAAGATTTAATTTTAATAGCAACTTTTATAACATCTCAGATACACATCAGCAACCCAAAAAAAAAAAAAAAACATAGCCAAACACACTGCTTATAGTCGTAGTCCACACCAAGCTATAACAGAACCTACTTTATTTGCAGTACCCCAACCATAGATGGTACACAATAATACTCCTCAAGCAATCTTAACCTCAATGGTCTTGGGCTTCTTGGGCTCCGGCGGTGGCAACTTCTCCACAGTGACAGTCAAAACCCCATCCTGGCAGGCCGCCGAAATGGCATCAGCATTAGCATTTTCAGGCAGCACAAACTTCCTCATAAACTTGCCGACCCTTCTTTCCATCCTCACATACTTAGCACCTTCCTTCTCCTCTTCACGCTTCCTCTCTCCGCTGATCAGCAGTATATTGTCATCCTCCACATGGACCTTGATGTCCCCAGATTTCAACCCTGGCATGTCGATGATAAACACATAGGAGTTGGGATACTCTTTGACGTCAGCCGGAGTTGAAGCCATGGCCTTCGCGTCCCTTACATAAGTTCGAGTCGGCGCGTTGAATGACTTTTCGGCTTCATCGGTCGTGTCCATCAGATGCTGGATGGTGGAAAGGAGGGGTGATTCGAGACCCAACAACCTAATATCCATTTCTTTTTTCTTCAATCGACGATTTTATCACAAGCAGGGAACAGAAGCTTCCTTTTCTTCTTCAGCAGACGTGTTTCGTACTTGGCGATGGGGAAACCGAGAGCGTCGGAGTATTTATATAGTGGCCATGGGGGAGTGGGTTTCAAAAGGAAGTTTCTGGAGGAAAGTGGAGAATGAGGAAAGCTTCCAGGAGGTTCCATTACGAGTCTAGAAGGCTATGGAAGAATTTCATTACCCGGCTAATGGTAACTGTTTCCGACATTGTTTTTATAATAATCTTTGTAGTTCCAGATCCAAGTAAGCCAATCCATATGCATGGGTTATGAGAATTGCCTTAGAATGGGCTGGGTTCACTCCAGTAGCCCATTAAGAAACTTCCAAACTGAACTCCCACATGGAGATAAAGAGCTGAGAAAAGCCCTGGTAATCCACGACTCCCAGGTGTTCGTGTTTGCAGACCCATTCCACTACATCCAAAACACCCGAACACACCGACATATAAACTGAATTTTTCTTACATACACTCACCACTATTATAAATTTAAATATATTAGTGAAATTTATTTATTAAATATATATATTATATATTTATATTTATATTTTAAATTCATAATAAATCAAATAAAAACTTAAAATAGCAGAAAAAATACATAATATAAAATCTTAAATTCAAGGGAAAAAAAAAACCTATATATGAAGAAAATTATTTGGTACAAAAATTAAACTTTGGCCCGATTTGACATAACCGAAAGTGAAGATCCCTCCTTTCTTATAATCCCTCTTGCAAACTTGACAATCTTGAGCAGAAGGCCGATGAAGTGGCTTACAAGAAGAATGTCTAGCAATGCAAACACTAACATGCCCATGGTTTCAAATAACGGCTATTATGTAACGTAACGGCCGTTATTTATAGGTATCGAAAGGTGTCGTTACTTGTGAGACCATTATTTATAGGCAAATAGAGAGTTGCAGTTGTAATTGCCATTACGCCATTACATAATGGTAACGGCCGTTACTTGGGATAAATTTCAATTGTAACAACCCTTTAAAAAAAAAAAAAAAAAAAAATTAAAAAATGGGATTGGCGTGTGACAGTGGGTTTCCCACTGTCACAGCAGCCTTTTATAAAAAAAAAAAAAAAAAAAAAAAAAAATTTCAAAAACGGGAGGAGGAAAACCCCCCCCCCCCATTTCTCTTCTTTCCCTCTCCTTCCCTTTCTTCTTCTTCTTCCTTTCTCCGGTGACCGGCCGGTGACGTCCCAAGCAGCTCCCCACCGGCCGGCGACCCTCCGGCGACGTCCAGGACCACCAGAAACGGCGGCAAGAGAGGAAGAGGAGAGAGAAAACGCGCGCACAGGGGGCAGCGGCTTTCCGGCGCGATTCCGGCTTCGTCCGACGTCCGATCGAGGCGATTCCGGTGGCGTTGGAAAGCTTGTTCCGAGAGCTTTCTTTTGATACCAATTTTGAAGCAAATGGAGGTCGGATGAGTGAGATATGGAGGAGAGAAGTTTCGGGTTTTTCAAGCTTTTTCGTCAGATCTACGACGATCCGACCATTGGATCGACGATCCGAGACCACATATGGACTGAGGAAGAGGAGAGGAACATGGTGGTATAATCAGATTCGGCAAATGTCGCCGGCGACCGGCGGCCACCGTCTTGCGGTGGTGGCGTGATGGCCCGGTGAGCTATGGAGATGGTTCAACTTCCAGAGGCTTCCTCATAAATTTTTGGAATTTTTGAGACACAGATAAACTTCGGGTAAGACAATTTTTATTATTTCTCTGTCTGTGGAGCATAAATACAGTGTTTCTTAAACAGGAAAAATTGGAGAAAAATTCTAAGAAAAATATATGATGAAAGTAAAATTATTTGGAGATATTCTATGGTGTTAGTTGAATTTTTGGGTGATCGTAGAATATTTTTGAGAAATATGGATGGATTTTAGTTATATTTTTAGCATGTGGGCATATAAGATTAATTGAAATTAAGATAATTAAATTTTATATAATTGGTTGAAGCTTGAGGATGGAGGTTTAAATATGTGAATATTTAATTGGGTTGAATTAGGAATATGTTAGCTGTTGGAAACTTATGGAATTGAGTAAAATTCTTGAATAAAATATTCATGGGTGACTAGAAAATTACAATTCATTTTGCAATAGCCTTATAATATTATTAAGGACCGCGGGGCAAAATTTTAGAATTTTTAGAGCTTGTTTGAGTGGATTTTTGAAAAATGTCAATTATAGGGACTAAAACGTAATTTTCAAGATTTTGAGTATTGTCTGATTTGGAGGGCCCAGGAGGGGCCATGTGATATTGATGAGATGTGATTGTAGGAATTGAGAATTTAGAAGTGTTATTTGAGCATTTTTGCAGGTTGGGTAGGTCCCAAGTATAGGGGAGACTCTGCCGGATTTCCGGCATGAATTAGGCTGTCTATTGCCTCTTTAGAGTTTTATCTTAACTTAGTACTAATAAATTTATAATTTAATTATTAGGTGATCGAGGTCAGCTATTTACGCATCCATGACCACAATAGTCATCGGTGTACTGTGAGTAAAATATTAATTTTAATTGTAATTTCAATATTATTATATGTTCAGCATGCCCATGCATCACTTATATGCATATATTTATGTAGTTAAACTCTAGGCACGATTTATGTTGCATTCATAACTGTTGATGTGCCATGGATGTTGTTGTGGTAATTTGGAGCAGTGTGCGTGCGTTGGCGTGCGTGTGATGTGGTGTGGACTATGGACAGGACGGGGTAGTCACGGCTTGAGTAATTAGCTGGGACACTATCCTTATAGGTGTAGTCACAGCTAGAGTAATTCGGTGGGACCCTCGATTTGGTTATTAAGTGGAAGTTCGTGCTTGAGTAATTCACCGCACCGTGTTGGATTTAAGAGAGTCAGATAGGGATCACCCCATATGTTATGATTGATACTACAGGGTGTGTGAGTGCTCCAAATTACCTTCTTGATATTATGATGTGAAAATGTTGTTGCTGTTGCATTTCACTCCACAGGTTGCATTAGTACTAGATAGTTATAGAGATTATGGTTAAAATTGATATTTTACTCTCTGAGTCGAACGCTCACTCCTGTTCAAAAATTTTTCCAGGCCACAGGAGGAGTTATTTTACAGAGCAACCTGTTTTCTTCCTCGCAGGTTTAACGTCAATTATTTAATTGTTTTACTATCTTTTATAAATTTAAAATCTAGAACTCCGTATGTGTTAGAAATAGTGTGGACCTTGGTAGAGGTTGTGTTAACTTAAATTTTTAAGATTAATAAATGAAGATTTGTATGGTATTTAAACAGTTTGTAAATGAGGTAACAGGGTTGAGCTGGGCTCCCCTGATTTTAGTTTCTGAAAATTTCTGGGCTAAGTTGGCCCGAAATGAAATTATAACAGTTTGATTTAAATTATTTTATATGCATATTGGGCCTAAATTGTGGGCCTGGTTATGGATTTGAGGAATAGTTAGGCTTACTACGGGCCTCGGGGGCTTTAAGCTGGCCCAGGTCCTAGTGCCGGTCCGGCCCATAGGTTGGGTCGTGACAAAGTTGGTATCAGAGCTTAGGCTCTAGATTCATGGGAAATAATATAATTGGGAGTGTAAAAGGAGTCTTGTTAGGATGTTACATGCGGAGTATAGGATTCTGTTTTGTCTTTTCTGTAATTCTTTGTTTCTAGATTCTGCGTTATACCTCGGGAAATATAAAAGTGCCTCAGTTAGTGTCTTGATTTTCATGGAGTACACAGAAATGTGAAATAGAGTTAGTAGACATGTGAGATCTATCATGAGGATACGTACTCCAAGAAATGTTATATTTTGTCAGTATGGGTTTAAATGGTGTGCCCATTTCGTGCAAGGCACGAGTACATAAAGGTGAGTCTTGAAAGTACAGTTGCCCTAGATAAGGATGAGGATACCACTGCTGGCAGTCATCAGTGGATGACCCAGTTAGAATAAGTTTGTGATAATAGAAGATTCAAGAGAGATAAGAAATTGGGAGACCTAGTCGGTCAGGACGTATCGTAGTAACTATACAATGTTCTCGATGTCTGCTCTGTAAGCTGCAGATTACAGTAGCGACATGAGATTATTGTGTAGAGCTACTTGCATCCCCGTGGTGCTCCATAATGAGGGTGTTTGCGGATGGCTTCTGTTTTGGTACAGTTATGCCAGAACAGAGTTCTATATTTGCAGAGGAGTTGCGAACTCCTAGTTAAGGGTCTAGAGTTAGAATATTGAAAGGTCACAGTTGGGTGGTAACTAGAGTCAGTGACTCAGTTACCCTAGCATGAGCTAGAGCTGCATTAAGAGTTGCCATCAGACTAGAGGTTTCGGATTAGTTGCAAAGTAAAGGTGACACTTATAGAGTGAGATCATCTAGTCTTCGGTATGGAATTTTGGATGATTTTTGCAGTATGACAAACATTTTGCTTAGAGCTTAGTGAGAATAGTATACCTTGCGTGTATCAGTATGAAATAAAGTACAACCCTATTACCGAGGGAAGGTCGAAACTGTGAATTGATGATTTACAGAGCTATGATATGATAAGAGAGACATTAATTTGACAGGGTTTTGGGCAAGGTGGTAAATGTAGTACATTTGTTGCAGCAAGTTAGGGTATAGTCCTATCTTTTCAGAAGGGATCGAAAATTATTACTAATAATGGTGACCAATAAAATAGTGCCCCAGATAGGACTGTAGAGTGTGGTAGAGAGTAGTTGGCTCGGGTATCCTGCAGAGGATACAAGTTTCATTATAGGAATCATATATAATTAGATCACGATGGATGTAAATCCTTTGAATTGGATGACGGGTTTGGGTGCCCGGAATCTTAAGTTTTGGCTAATTGAGTAAACATGGAAAATAATAATAATAATAATAATAATAATAATAATAATAATAATAATAATAATAATAATAACAAATAAATAAAATTACTGCATAATCAGTTCTCGAGGTAGTAAGGGTATTATGTAAACTAAAGGATAAGAATAGAAATCATACGATAAAGGTATGACTGCAATTTCCTGAGTTTCTTTCTAACTTCATATCGTTCAAAACAATAGTATAATCTAATTATAATAGTGTCAAGAGTAATAAATTAGCAAAGATAAATTATAGAAGGTCAATGGATAGAGAAAGTGCAGAATGAAAGTTTGGACAATTGATTGCAGATGCAATATAATCTAAATGCTAGTGGAAGTACTAGCTAGAGTGGTCAAAGGACCAAATCTGAGTAGCATAGACATGTGATAACGTGGTAGAAACTCTGAAAGATATAGTTTGCAGGTACAGTTGTCATGTTAGGAAGAAGAATGGAACCAGGGATAGAATAGTCAAGTTCTATTTTGGGTAAGACAAAGGAGATAAACGGAAGGACAACCTGAAGAGCGCATAATAAAAGGAACAAAGTTAAGATATAGGGTAGGCTAAGTGTTATTCTTGGCAAGGTGCATGACAAGGATGGAAAACCCAAAATGGGACCACATTAGTGAGAATAGTGATGGAGGTATGGAATAACATAATAATGAGTAAATGCTAGAAGGTGTGCGATGGTATTGCGGACTACCTAATTAGGTAGAGAAAAAGAAGTTAGTAAATAGTAAGTTGAATAAAAGTTAATCTAAGGGATCAAATAGGTATGATGAGAGGAAAAGAATGATAGATAATGACACATAGGTTTTAGGTTAGACTTTTGAGATAGTGAGAAGGTAGTTAGAGGTTCGTTATGAATGTCAGGCAAACATTTTTAGTGTGATCAACCGAATCACTTTGCAGTGAAGCAATAACGACAGAACAACAGTAGGAGTAGAACGAAAAGTGACAAGTCTGGGTGGTTATAAATCACTAGAAAGTTCAAGGATCAAATTAATGACCCTAGATAAGGGTGGAATTAGTGTTGGAAGAATTTATTAGTGAGAGAAATCTTTCAGGAATCAACAAAAGTTAAGGGCACAATAAAAACGATGATAAATATGAATCATAGGTCGAGTATAAGTAAAGTTAATAAATTATAAAATATTATGTCAAGAAGGAAAATGGTACGGTAAAGGGTTCATGCAGATGATACCTTATAGGTAGAGCATAATTGTGCTAGGAGATGATGAAATTTGGAGAGAAAGACCAAGAAACTTAGGTGAAACGTTATAATATGACAATCGGGTGTAGTTGAATATAAGAGGATATTTTCTTTCTTTTCAAGTTTAGCTTGTGCTTTTGGTTCTAGAAGGTTATATAAGGAACAGAAACTGAGTCAAGGAGACCTAGTTATTGAGAGTTTAGTAGGCACAAATTCATACATAATTTCCTGATATGAGAATGACAGTAAGTGCATACCTAGTATTAAGTATGAAAGGACGAACAGAGTAATGACATGAGTTAAATTGAGTTAGCTACTAAGGCTTGCAACTGTTTTAAACTATGAGCTGGAGGAAGTACTATTTATGGATGAGATTCAATAGATGAAATTGTTGCTGATGGGTAATTTGAGGTTGAAGTTTAGAAAGCTATGGGCAGTATATATGATTATATTAAGGAGAATGAACACATGAAGTATCTTGTTTGGAATTAAGGCATGACACATATTTCCTACAGCCGTGTTAGTTCAGATGGAACTTATAGTTTATGGGGCTCATATTCATCCAGGATAAGCAATTTCCTACTAAGGCTGATAGGGAATGATAATGTTCTGATAGTTAAGTTGGAAAAAAGGGGATACAAGAAAAAAAAAAAAAAAATTTCTATGGGTAATTATAAGTGTTACATAAGGTGAAGAATGTGCTGGTAGGAGTAAATCATAGGGTTAGAATTCTTGAAGTAATGAAACTAGTATTCAAGATAAGACTAAGAAATAAAAAGAAAGTTAAAGTTGATGATGGGATAGACATCTTTGAAGGAAAAGGTGTAAGGATGAGATAGGACTAAAATTAAGGAATAAGTACAGCAGGTTGAAAAGATATCAACAATACCAAAAAATAGGAAAAGGAAAGTGGATAAGATGCAAAGGACAGAAAAAGAGCTCGATAGAGCCAGTTATAATGATGAGGATAAGGAGGAATAGGTATGCTAGGAACACACTAAGAGACGTTTGAAACAAGTTATTATGAGATGATAGATTAAAGGAGTAGTAGAGCCTCGATCTGAGTGCTACTGTGTCAGAAGTAGGCCACATACTAAGAAGCTATAGGAAGAAGTCTAGATATTTATATTCCAGAGAAGGAGTGAGAATTGATAAGTCGCATGGGTTGAGTTGTCAGAGAATATAAACACTTTTGTTACCTAGAAGGAGAGACCCAGTTTACTTTCCAATATTGATAAATGATACACTTGGCCCTTGGAGGAGACTCTACCTGACTAGTTACATAAGATCGATAGAGGTTGGTCTAAGTACCTTAGTAATGACACAAGAGAGATTAAAAATTTAAAGTATAATGGGAGTGAGAAGATTTATAGGTATTAACCACTGAAGTCATAAGAAGAGTGAAGATCTCGAACAAGATGCCTAGATTAGGTGCTACAAGAAAGCTACTCATAGGATATCATGGAATAAGGAACATAAGTTATGTCATTGGGGAAAACAGAGATTATTAAAACAAAGGAATGAGGACTGAAGTCACCAAGAGACATGTTGGGGCGTAATAAAAGTGAGGTAAGCACTAAAGTTGATTGAAGTTATGAGACATCAAGTCAAGAACAGTGAGATATAGCGAATACTTGAAATGTCAGAAGAATGGTCAATGAATAGCCAAGAGATAAGAGCATCTCTAGATAGAGATAAAGACAAATAGGACACCATAGTAGAATAAGAGAGTAATAGAATGTCATATATAATGTACAAAGAGTTTGAAGAATAAATGTTTTACCAATCTCTGCATAGCTGGAGGAGTAATGATTGCACTCGTTCTGATAATCTTCTTTTCCATATCTCTGGTTTATTTGAAAATTCGAGGACGAATTTTTCTTAAGGGGGGAAGAATGTAACAACCCTTTAAAAAAAAAAAAAAAAAAATTAAAAAATGGGATTGGCGTGTGACAGTGGGTTTCCCACTGTCACAGCAGCCTTTTATAAAAAAAAAAAAAAAAAAAAAATTTCAAAATCGGGAGGAGGAAAACCCCCCCCATTTCTCTTCTTTCCCTCTCCTTCCCTTTCTTCTTCTTCTTCCTTTCTCCGGTGAACCACCGGCGACGGCCCAAGTAGCGCCCCACTGGCCGGCGACGTCCGGCGACGTCCGGGACCACCGAAACGGCGCAAGAGAGGAAGAGGAGAGAGAAAACGCGCCTGACATAGGCGCTTTTCCGGCGCGATTCCGGCTTCGTCCGACGTCCGATCGAGGCGATTCCGGTGGCGTTGGAAAGCTTGTTCCGAGAGCTTTCTTTTGATACCAATTTTGAAGCAAATGGAGGTCGGATGAGTGAGATATGGAGGAGAGAAGTTTCGGGTTTTTCAAGCTTTTTCGTCAGATCTACGACGATCCGACCGTTGGATCGACGATCCGAGACCACATATGGACTGAGGAAGAGGAGAGGAACATGGTGGTATGATCAGATTCGGCAAATATCGCCGGCGACCGGCCGCCACCGCGTCGCGCGGTGGTGCGTGATGGTCTTGAGCTATGGAGATGGTTCAACTTCCAGAGGCTTCCTCATAAATTTTTGGAATTTTTGAGACACAGATAAACTTCGGGTAAGACAATTTTTATTATTTCTCTGTCTGTGGAGCATAAATACAGTGTTTCTTAAACAGGAAAAATTGGAGAAAAATTCTAAGAAAAATATATGATGAAAGTAAAATTATTTGGAGATATTCTATGGTGTTAGTTGAATTTTTGGGTGATCGTAGAATATTTTTGAGAAATATGGATGGATTTTAGTTATATTTTTAGCATGTGGGCATATAAGATTAATTGAAATTAAGATAATTAAATTTTATATAATTGGTTGAAGCTTGAGGATGGAGGTTTAAATATGTGAATATTTAATTGGGTTGAATTAGGAATATGTTAGCTGTTGGAAACTTATGGAATTGAGTAAAATTCTTGAATAAAATATTCATGGGTGACTAGAAAATTTCAATTCATTTTGCAATAGCCTTATAATATTATTAAGGACCGCGGGGCAAAATTTTAGAATTTTTAGAGCTTGTTTGAGTGGATTTTTGAAAAATGTCAATTATAGGGACTAAAACGTAATTTTCAAGATTTTGAGTATTGTCTGATTTGGAGGGCCCAGGAGGGGCCATGTGATATTGATGAGATGTGATTGTGGGAATTGAGAATTTAGAAGTGTTATTTGAGCATTTTTGCAGGTTGGGTAGGTCCCAAGTATAGGGGAGACTCTGCCGGATTTCCGGCATGAATTAGGCTGTCTATTGCCTCTTTAGAGTTTTATCTTAACTTAGTACTAATAAATTTATAATTTAATTATTAGGTGATCGAGGTCAGCTATTTCTGCATCCAGCAGCCACAATAGTCATCGGTGTACTGTGAGTAAAATATTAATTTTAATTGTAATTTCAATATTATTATATGTTCAGCATGCCCATGCATCACTTATATGCATATATTTATGTAGTTAAACTCTAGGCACGATTTATGTTGCATTCATAACTGTTGATGTGCCATGGATGTTGTTGTGGTAATTTGGAGCAGTGTGCGTGCGTTGGCGTGCGTGTGATGTGGTGTGGACTATGGACAGGACGGGGTAGTCACGGCTTGAGTAATTCGCTGGGACCCGATCCTTCGAGGGGTAGTCACAGCTTGAGTAATTCGCTGGGACCCTCGATTTGGTTATTAAGTGGAAGTTCGAGCTTGAGTAATTCGCTGGCACCAGGTTGGATTTAAGAGAGCTGTATAGGGGATCAGCTCCCATATGTTATGATTGATACTACAGGGTGTGTGAGTGCTCCAAATTACCTTCTTGATATTATGATGTGAAAATGTTGTTGCTGTTGCATTTCACTCCACAGGTTGCATTAGTACTAGATAGTTATAGAGATTATGGTTAAAATTGATATTTTACTCTCTGAGTCGAACGCTCACTCCTGTTCAAAAATTTTTCCAGGCCACAGGAGGAGTTATTTTACAGAGCAACCTGTTTTCTTCCTCGCAGGTTTAACGTCAATTATTTAATTGTTTTACTATCTTTTATAAATTTAAAATCTAGAACTCCGTATGTGTTAGAAATAGTGTGGACCTTGGTAGAGGTTGTGTTAACTTAAATTTTTAAGATTAATAAATGAAGATTTGTATGGTATTTAAACAGTTTATAAATGAGGTAACAGGGTTGAGCTGGGCTCCCCTGATTTTAGTTTCTGAAAATTTCTGGGCTAAGTTGGCCCGAAATGAAATTATAACAGTTTGATTTAAATTATTTTATATGCATATTGGGCCTAAATTGTGGGCCTGGTTATGGATTTGAGGAATAGTTAGGCTTACTACGGGCCTCGGGGGCTTTAAGCTGGCCCAGGTCCTAGTGCCGGTCCGGCCCATAGGTTGGGTCGTGACATCAATAATTGTCCCTGAACTTATATGGTTGAAACACTACAGTCCTTTAACTTTAAAATGTAACATAAAACTCCAAAAACTTTTAAATTTTGTATAGTAAAATCTCTTTAACTTTTAATTATTAATTTTCCAGTTAGAAACTGATGTGAACAGCTCCCACGTGGTGCTTAGTCAACATTTCTCTCTCCTCTCTTATGCAAATTGTAAAATTATTCTCTCTACATATAAAAAATTATTCTGTCTTCAGAGAGGAGAATGATTCAATTTATATATCGTTTGAGAGAGAAAAGAAAAATACGGACTAAGCTCCATACTGGAACTATTCAGGTCAGCGTCTAACTGAAAAATCAGTAATTAGAGGTTAGAGGGATTTAACTGTATAAATTTAAAAGTTAATAGAGTTTTATGTTATATTTTTAAGTTGAGGGACTGTAATGTTATAATTAGATAAGATGTGCACAATGTTTTGGTGCCTTTTTCTTGTCTTTGCATGCAGCACTTCGGTAGCTGCATTTTAGCTTCAATTTATCTCAAATTTTTACTCAAAGTTTCCTCCTTTCTTTATACAATATCTCTCCTTTCATTGTTTTTTAAGAATCTTAGCTAGGATTAGTATATTACTCTATTTTCCAAAGCTAATTCTTGAAAAAGACTAAAAGAGGTTAGTTATTTGCTGTTTTATACAATTTATTTTCATTATATGTTTTTTTTTCGTTTCTTTGTTATTTTGCATATTTGTTGAAGAAAACTAATGTTGATATTAGATTTGTTGTTAAGTTAGTAGTTTGAAGGGTTAGTTCATTGATCTATACATTTACGTATTTTTTTTATTATTTTGAATTTTTTCAAAATTAATTTTAAGGTTTACATTATTAATTACAAAATAACATAAAATGAAATTTAGGCTTCATTAATATTTGCTAAAGCTATGTTTAAGTTTAGAGTTGGGAATAGAAAATTTAGGCTTCATTAAAACTTAAGTTTAAATTAAATACTTAGTTATTTTGGTAGTAGTAAGCTTAGTTTTTTTTACTATATGTCTATATCTAGTAGTCTAGATTCTAGTTTTGTATTATCTAAATAATTATTTTAGTCTATAGATTGTTTAAAACTAATGATGTCTAAAAATGATAGATTTAATATCTTTATTTTATGTATTTATGTTTACTGTATAGTTGTGTATCTTAGTTTTACTTATATCTACTAATATATACTCATTTCACGAACTTTGCAAATTTTTCAAAAAAATTTGCTTAGTGCCAGGCCGTTACCATTTCATTTTAGCCGTTATAGGCCTGTTTTCGTTACCCGCGACCACGACTGTGAACGTGACTGCGACCGCAATTTAAAACCTTGACCATGCCTATAGCAACTAGCACAGGAATAAGAGTATGATCAGGACTAGAGACACCAGATATGGAGATTGAGAATGTTATTAACGTTGATGTAATAGCGATCCACACGATTACCATCAGAATCCACATGAAAAACTTCGGCCCAAAAGGTAAACCACTTATTAGTAACAAGATCACACTGATGGATGATAGAAAACTTGTTGTATTATAGATAACAAAGAGAGTATATCGTCTTGGGCACTTATCAGCCATTATAGAGTGGCCTGCGCTATGTGACACTGATTCTGGTGTTGACATTTGTAAGTCCTCTTGCCAAACTCCAATTGCAGCTTGGAAAGCCATGGTCGCTATTAGTGATGCCACCACCATTAGTGCGCTCTGCTTTTGTTCCAACCAGCTTTTCTTCCTGCTGGGATGTTTTTTTTGTCTTCTCACTTGATGACGTAAATATGTAATGTTCGCTTTTGCATGTTGAGAATCCAATTCTACTGAGGTAATATCATTTGTATGTTCAGGGAAATTCTCACTCTGTTCCTCTGTCATATTTAAAATATCCAGTGCAGTGTAGCAGTTCCTTTCATGCTGCTCATCAACCTTTGTTTCTGTTAGCATAATTACAGCAATTAGCATGATTATAGGAGATTTATGTAGCATAATTACAGCAATTAGCATGATTATAGGAGATTTGTGTAGCATAATTACAGCAATTAGCATAATTATAGGAGATTTGTGTAGCATAATTATAGCAATTATTATTCTTGTCCAAATTAGTTCATATTCTAATGTATAAATAGATGTAATATCTCTGTAAATGGGACACAGACAAATATACAATCATTTCTTTCATTAGTCTGCCGTGTTTCAGGATCCAGATCAGATAGTTTGCTGTTTTCAGGTTCAACTTTCTGCGTATCAATTTCAGATCTCCTTCACCAAGCATTTCCACCATTCCATTTGGTCATGCTTGGTCAAAAGAATTGAGATGGTATTTTGGTCCTCAATGCTCCAATAGCAATCATCAACCTTGATAGGCTTATAAAGTTCTCCCTCAATTATAGGAGGTCAATTCTTCACCCAACTTTCAGATGGTTTTTCTTTATGTCACATACAACAAACCTTGATTTTGTACCAACAAGGACTGGAACAAGTACATTAACCTCTTGTAGGGTCTGTGTCCAAGAATATTTCTCCAGATCGAGGCCATTACCTTTGTTTGGAATCACCCTCTGCGCCACTCTCCTCCTCCTTCTCGATCTCCATTGGCACCTCTTTGACCTTGGCCTTCATCTCCTTTGACCTCAACCTTCTTCTCCTCCTTAACATCAGCTTCTTCTCCTCCTTCAGCCTCTTGCTCTCATTCCCTTCCAAAGCGACTTCCCTTTCTCTTTCCCGCCATCTTCTTCTTAACCTTATCCTTGGCCGCCTTCACCACACCGCGATTTGCTTCTCGACGTTGTCTTCACCATAAAGTCGGTCTCCTTCACCAGAAAATCGAATGCCTCTCCAAAATCGCTATAGGATTCCTTGGATCGAACGTCGCGTTAAACGCACGCCGTTTTAGATGAAGAAGACGATGACGATTTGAATTCGATCTCGGCTTCGTCTCGTTCTCGTCCTCCTGATAATCTGAAATTATGGCCATAGCGATTCGCTTTGCCTGGGCTCAGTTAACTCGGTGAATGAAGACTGCTATGCAGCTACAGAAATGAAGATGTAATAGCGATCCACACGATTACCATCAGAATCCACATGAAAAACTTCGGCCCAAAAGGTAAACCACTTATTAGTAACAAGATCACACTGATGGATGATAGAAAACTTGTTGTATTATAGATGACAAAGAGAGTATATCGTCTTGGGCACTTATCAGCCATTATAGAGTGGCCTGCGCTATGTGACACTGACTCTGGTGTTGACATTTGTAAGTCCTCTTGCCAAACTCCAATTGCAGCTTGGAAAGCCATGGTCGCTATTAGTGATGCCACCACCATTAGTGCGCTCTGCTTTTGTTCCAACCAGCTTTTCTTCCTGCTGGGATGTTTTTTTTGTCTTCTCACTTGATGACGTAAATATGTAATGTTCGCTTTTGCATGTTGAGAATCCAATTCTACTGAGGTAATATCATTTGTATGTTCAGGGAAATCCTCACTCTGTTCCTCTGTCATATTTAAAATATCCAGTGCAGTGTAGCAGTTCCTTTCATGCTGCTCATCAACCTTTGTTTCCTTGATCAATAAATTTATGCTCCGAAGAATATCATGAACAAGTAATACACGCCCATGAATTTCAATCAGGAAGAGAATTTTAATCATTTTTCTAACTTATTTCATCACCATACATATATATAAAAATATATATAATTCTCTAGTGGAAGGGATGATCAAGAAAGTCAAACTTATTACAATGGCGAGGTGGGGTTGATCCATAACTCACTTTGTTTACCAGTTATTACTAGTTGCAAGGCAGTGATGTCATTACCGTCTTTCAAATTCACAAAATCATCATCATTTATCCTTTCCAGCAAGAACTTCAAAGCATCCAGCTGGTGGTCTTTTACACAAAGATGCAAAATGGTCTCACCATATCTCCTCATAGCTTGAACTCGCCTCGTGTTTAGCTGAACCAGCTCTTGCAAGACCTCAAATCTCCCTTTGATGACTGCCACATGTAGAGGACTTCTACCATTTCGATCTTGAGTGAGACAAGTTTGAGGATTTACCAACAATAAGGCTTTTACAACTTGAAGGTGTGCCCATTCGCTGTTGCCAAGTGAAGTGGAGTTCGTCCTTGGAAATCTACTTCTTCGGCAAATTGAAGCTTTTGATTTAGGATCTCCTTAGCGAATTCCAAATGTCCAAGCATGGAAGCAATGTGCAAAGGCGTCTCCGCGAAACAGCTAGTAATAAATCTGTAACACCCTCACTGTATCCATTCCGTACATTCTACTGTTCTGGTGACCAGTGTCGGTTCGGACAGTTAGAACGTCTAGAAAAACATTTAAATTAAAGTGAAGAGCCAAAATTAACTCCAATAATAATAAGAAAAATATAGAAAAAATTTTAGAAATAAAAAACAATCAAGTTAAATGAGTCGGTGCCCTAGCGATGGGTAACCTAGTGATAAGTTGCGGTCCTCGTAACTAGGAGCCCTAGACCTGAGAGAAAATTCATAAAATAATTTTTGGGACTCCAGAGAAGAGTCATTGAGATTTTTATGGCATTAGAATGCCAAGAAAATGCTTAAAAAAATTTTTCAATCTATACAGACAATTTTAGTCTGTTAACCCAAACGGAGAGTATTTTGGTCATTTCATCTTCAGAGATGATTTTTTGCCGACTTGTCCAGTTAAGTAAATAATTATTGTGACATAAAATATGAATAAATATTGAAGAAAAATTAATTGAAAATGAATAAAAAGAAAATGAAATAAAAGTTAAAATTATGACATAAGCATGATGCAATTAAAATATTTTCACCCAACCAAATTTTGACACATCATTATAAACCACTTAAAAATGAATAAAAGGAGATAAAAATTAAAGAACTAAGTAGCTATCTTCAACCTTTGGGCAGCCAAAAACGTAGAGAGAGAGAGAGGAAAGAAAACTCCATGAAAGCTCTACTAAGCTCCAAACTCCACTAAATTCCACCATAAATCTCATCCTCCCTTCATTAAAATTTACCCTTATCACTAGATCAAGCTTGGGCCAGCCATTAGAAAGAAAAATATTGAAGAATTACAAGCTCAAGTTGGGACTCAAGTAAGGTTAGTGTCCAATCTTCTACCCCTTTGATTTAAATCATGTTTATTGGCATGAAATAAGTAGAAAATGTAAGGAAAACAAAAGAAAACTTATGTGTGTCCGTCCCTATAATTTAGGCAGCTTAGGGGTGGTTAGGGTTAGATGAAATTACTTGAAACAAAGTGGTTATGAGCTGCCCTTGGTATGAAATGAGTGATTGATCATGTAAGAGTAAGTGAAATGCAAGTGTAATGCATGAATGAACCTTGAAAATTTGGATACTTAAACAATATTAGGGTTTGCTAATGTAATGGTATGTTAACATTGTAATGGTTAATTAGTGACCATTTGAATGTGTGTGAGGTGGAATTGAAGTGAGGAAGGATGTTGGAGTTGAGCTTAGGCATGCTGCCCTTGGTGACCTGCAGGACTGGTTGTGAGTCTAGCAGGTTTGGGCAACTATAAATGGAGTTGTATAGGTTCAATTGATGCAAGGCTAATTGGACATGAAACTAGACACATAATGGAACAACTTTGATGAAGAAACCCTGCCTAGAAAACCAAACTAAGTTGACCTAAAAATTGCCCTAATCCGAGTGACTTGCATTTTGTCTAGGCAAAATGACTAAATGAACAGTATTTATTCATTTGGTCATAACTCAGTGTAGAAAGGCCCAATTGACCTAAAATTTTACCAGCAGAAAGCTGAGACATAGGCCTACAACTTTCATGAAGAAACTAAACCCAAATTTTGATCATAACATATTCAAAAACTGACCTTCAGTCAGTGTACAAAACACTATAGATTTGATTCTGTCCAGAAAATTTGGAAAATTTACAATCCGGCCAATTATGGTATTTAGGCCATAACTTGAGTTAAAAAACTCCAAATTGAGTGATTCAAAAAAAGAAATGTAACTAGACATAATAAAGAACAACTTTCATGAAGACAATTTTACCAAATTCCTACTGTACAAATGACCAATAGAACAGTAAACTTAGTACAAATGTCCAGTCTGGTCAATTTGTATAGGTTACTTGGGCATGGAAAAGTATAATTGCAATTGAACTAATTATCCAAGAAAATTAGGAAATTAAATATCATGATAAAGATCAAGAATGATTACAATAAAATAAAGAAGCTAAATGTCACGACCCAACCTATGGGCCGGACCGACACTAGGACCTGGGCCAGCCTAAAGCCCCCGAGGCCCGTAGTAAGCCTTAACTATTCATTTACCCAACTCTAAGGCCCATTTGGGCCCAATTTCAAGAAACCAACCGGACAGAGTCCGGCCATAAAATGGACCTACCAACGGGGAGTTTTTGACTCACCCGACCTGTAAACACAATAAACAATCCATTGGGGAGCTCAGCTCACCCTCCGCATACTCATATCATCATAATGATAAATGGGAGCTCAGCTCCCTCATCCAGTCCATCAAACATGCATATAATAATTTTACAGGTCCATAATAATAATTTAGTTTACAGACCCAAATCAAATAAATATTTCTAACACATGCGAAAATTCTAGGAGTTTATAGAATTACACAAACATAAATAAATGACCTGCGAGGGAGAAAAGCAGGTTAACCTCAAAAATATCCTCCCGTGGCACTGGAAAATATTGAACAGAGTGAGCGTTTGACTCGAGAGTAAAATATCAATTTTAACCATAATCTCTATAACTATCTAGAACTAATGCAACCTGTGGAGTGAAATGCAACAACAACAATATTTTCACATCATAACAGCAAAAAGGTAATTTGGAGCACTCACGCACTCTGTAACATCAATCATAATATATGGGAGCTGATCCCCTATACAGCTCTCTTAAATCCAACCTGGTGCCAGCGAAGAACTCAGCTCGGACTTCCACTTAATAACCAAATCGGTCCCAAATGAAGAACTCAAGCCGTGTCTACCCTGAAGGACCGGGTCCCAGTGAAGATCTCAAGCCGTGTCTACCCGTCCTATCCATAGTCCACACCACATCACACGCACGCCAACGCACGCACACTGCTCCAAATTACCACAACAACATCCATGGCACTTTCACAGTTATGAATGCAACATAAATCGTGCCTAGAATTTATCTACATAGATATATGCATATAAGTGATGCATGGGCATGCTTGAACATATAATAATATCGAAATTACAATTAAAATTAATATTTTACTCACCGACTTGACGGTGGTCACTGAGGCGGCTGGGCGGAGGAAGAAGGCTGTCCCGGCTCACCTGACAATTTTATTACAATCATTTAATAAATTTGACTCAATACAAACAAAGAAAAGACCAAATACGTCCTAAGTCGTGCCGAAAATCCAGCAGAGTCTCCCCTATACCTATGACCTACCCAACCTGCAAAAGGGCTCAAAACACACTTCTATATTCACAATCCATATGTCCACAACTCAATCCCATCACACAGCCCCTCCTGGGCCCATCAAATCAATCATCCATCACAATATGTAAAATTTTAATTTAGTCCTTATAATTGACCATTTTTGCAAAAACTGCCCAAATCAGCTCTAAAAATTCTAAAACTTTGCCCCGCGGTCCTTAGCAATATTACTAAGCGATTGCAAAAAGAATCATAATTTTCTAAGCTACCACGAATATTTAATGGATTTTTAATCCTATTTAAGCACTAGAAAAATACGTAAAAACAAGGTTCGGGTTTACCTTTGCCGATTCCGACTTGAGACGCCGCCGACGCCCGACAATGGGGTAGCCAAAACCTCGGTCCAATTCGAGACTTTTCCAGAACGGTGCATTCGCCTGGAAATTCACAGACCCGATCAACTGTCGAATTTCCGCGAATTGAGGATACCTACACGAAGCCCACAACACGGGGGTTAGTACAGAAATTTTTCAGAATTTTCTAAGCTCATTTAATGATCGGAAAAACACTGCGAAGTTCTGTGGGACCCACCGAAAAACGGTGTCGGAAAAATTCAAAATTTATGTCGCCGCGAAGCTCTCGACGAGTGGAGCGCTCTGGTACTCTCGGTTTTCTCGTGGGATTCACGGTTTGTGAGAATCTAGCCCGAAAGTCAAAATAGGCTAAAAACTTCCCGGGCAAAAATCGGACAAACCGCTTGATGGATTTCGGTGTTCTTGGTGCCTATGGAAAGCTCTCGACGAGTAGATGATTTTAGACACAAGACCCGGTCCGATTGGTGGCCGGATCGGCCGGATTTCACGGAAGACCAACAGCATACACATCGCTCAACTTCGGCGACGCTCGGCTGTTCAGAGGCGGCCGGCCGTGGGGGAGGGCCAAGGTGGGGCGCCGGCGAGGTGGGGAGGCAGGGGAGGTGGCAGCGCGGCAAGGGGAGGAGGGAGGAGAGAGAAAAGAGAGAGAGAAGGGAGAGAGGTCGACGCGCGCGGGAGGAAGAAGGAAGAAAAAAGAAAAGGCCGGTCCGATTCGACCGGTCCGGTTCGATTCGGCCGGTCCGATTCAGGATACAAAATTTTTGAATTTTTACTTTGCCTCGGGACCGAAAACGAGGTCCAAAAATTCTGAAAAAATTTCAGAAAACTCAGAAAAATACGTAGACTCCAAATATATTTTTAGTTTTGCCATGTGGTCTTCAAATTAATTTTTAAAAATCATCAAAGTTTATATTTTTGGAAAATCGAACCCGATTTTTAAAAATCCGAAAAATCTCAAATAATTTCTTAAAATTTAAATAAAATTAAAATACCAAAAATACTCATAAATAATAAAATTTAAAATCTTGGGGTGTTACATTCTTCCCCCCTGACAGAAAATTCATCCTCGAATTTTTACACAAGGCAGAATAAAGCACATGATTATACATTGAACAAATAAGGGTACTTACTGCGCATGTCCCGTTCTGACTCCCAGGTGCACTCTTCCACTGACTGGCTCCTCCACAAAACCTTAACCATAGGGATCTGTTTGGATCTTAGCTGTCTCACTTGGTAGTCCACTATGGCTACAGGTTGCTCCTCAAATGTCAAGTTCTCTTTTAGCTCTATTACATCCGGCTGTAGTACATGAGAAGGATCTGGAATGTATTTCCTGAGCATAGAGATGTGAAATACAGGATGAACGTGAGAAAGGTTGGGTGGTAGCTCCAACCGGTAGGCACCTGCTCCAACTCTAGCCGTAACCTCAAAAGGTCCGATATACCGAGGAGCCAACTTGCCCGTCTTTCCAAATCTCATGACTCCTTCATTGGAGAAACCTTCATGAATACATAGTCGCCTACTGCAAACTCCATATCCCTCCGTCTTGGGTCTGCATAACTCTTATGCCTATCGAAAGTCGTTCCCTGATTAAAGGAACTACCTCTGAAGTGTACTGCACTAGGTCTACATCATGCACCTTCGCTTCCCCCATTTCTGTCCAACACAGAGAAGACCTACACTTTCTTCCATATAGTGCCTCATAGGGTGCCATCCCTATGCTGGAATGGTAACTGTTGTTGTAGGCAAACTCCACCAAAGCTAGCTGATCATCCCATTGACCTCCAAAATCCAAAACACTCATGCGAAGCATGTCTTCCAGTGTTTGGATTGTCCTTTTGAACTGTCCATCTGTCTGAGGGTGGAAAGCCGTACTGAAGTTCAACTGTGTGCCAAGTGCCTCCTGCAACTTTCTCCAAAACCAAGAAGTGAACTGGGGCCCTCTGTCAGATATTATGGAAGCCGGAACTCCATGCAATCTGACTATTTCTCGAATGTAGAGTCAGGCGTACTGTGCTACAGAATATGTAGTCTTCACAGGCAAGAAGTGAGCTGATTTGGTTAAACGGTCTACAATTACCCATATCGAATCATATCCTCGCGTGGTACGAGGCAACCCGTTACAAAATCCATAGTGATCATTTCTCACTTCCATTCTGGGATAGGGAGCTCTTGCAGCTTCCCTGACGGTCTCTGGTGTTCAAACTTCACCTTCTGACAAGTCAAGCACTTGGACACAAAGTCTGCTATGTCTCTCTTCATACCATTCCACCAGTAGCTATCTTTCACATCATGGTACATCTTGGTGGAACCTGGGTGGACACTGTACAGTGTATAGTGTGCCTCTCGCATGATTTCGTCTCTGAGATTGTCCACATCGGGCACACATATCCTAGAACCTTGCATAAGGGCACCATCATTGGCAAATCCAAACTCACCACCTTCACCTTACTGTACTCTTTCTATGATTTTCATCAATTGTTGGTATCTGTGCTAGGAAACTCTAACTCTGTCTCTTAAGTCTAGCCTTACTGAAAAATGAGCCAGCAATACCCCATCATCTGAAAGATCTAGGATTAAACCTTGATCCATCAACTCATGTACCTCCTGAATCAATGGTCTCTTCTCTGCTGAAATGTGCGCCAAACCGCTGTAAGACTTCCTGCTCAAAGCATCTGCCACTACATTGGCCTTCCCAGGGTGGTACTGGATAGTGCAATCATAGTCTTTCAGAAGCTCCATCCATCTCCTCTGTCTCAAGTTTAAGTCCCTCTGTTGGAAGATGTACTTCAAACTCTTATGGTCGGTGTATATCTCGCACACTTCACCATACAGGTAGTGTCTCCAGATTTTCAGTGCAAAGACTTGGAAACTCTCCTCACAGACATCTGTCCAAATGAATGGAACATTCTTCCTAGTTAACTTAGTTAAGGGAGCCGCTATCCTGGAAAAATCTTGCACAAAACGCCTATAGTAGCCAGCTAGACCCAGAAAACTTCGCACCTCAGTGACTGTTGTAGGCCTAAGCTAATCAGTCACAGCTTCAATTTTCTTGGGATCCACTTGAATACCTTCACTAGAAACCACGTGTCCCAAGAATGAGATGCTTTCTAGCCAAAATTCACATTTCGAAAATTTGGCATATAGCTGGTGCTCCCTCAAAGTCTGCAACACCATCCTCAAGTGCCACACGTGTTCTTCCTCGGTCCGAGAGTATACCAGAATGTCATCTATGAATACGATGACAAAACGGTCCAAAAATGGCTTGAACACCCTGTTCATCAAGTCCATGAAGGCTGCTGGTTCATTAGTGAGTCCAAAAGACATCACCAAGAATTCATAATGACCATATCTTGTCCTGAAAGCCGTTTTGGACACGTCCTCATTCCTGATTCTCAACTGATGTTAGCCTGATCGCAGGTCTATCTTGGAAAAGAATCTAGCCCCTTTGAGCTAATCAAACAGGTCATCGATCTGAGGAAGTGGATACTTGTTCTTCACAGTCACCTTGTTCAGCTGTCTGTAGTCAATACATAACCTCAATGACCCATCCTTCTTTCTCACGAATAGAACAGAAACACCCCAGGGTGAAGTGCTCGGACGTATGAAACCTTTGTCCAACAGCTCTTGTAGTTGCTCCTTTAACTCTTTCAACTCTGCTGGGGCCATCCTGTAAGGTGGCATTGATATGGGGTTTGTACCCGGAACAACATCAATGCAAAACTCTATATCCCTTCCTGGTGGCAACCCTGGAAGCTCTTCAGGGAAGACATCCATGAATTCTCTAACAACAGGAACATTTTCCAAGCTGACACCTTCTACAGATGTATCTCTCACCAATGCCAAATACCCTTGGCATTCACGCCTTAACATTTTTCTAGCACTAATTGATGACACCAAGTTATATGGAGCCACGCTTCTATCACCATCAAAGCTAAACTCTTCTACACCAGGTATGTGGAAATACACCTTTTTGTTCCTACAGTCTAAAGTGGCATAATGGGTTGCCAACCAATCCATCCCCAAAATTACATCAAAATCCATTACTGGTAGGAACCAAGTCTGCTGGGAGGATCTTTCCATCCACTACCACTGGGCTACCCGGAAAAACCATATCTACATCTATGTTGTCACTAAGTGGGGTAGCTACCGACAAAGGGCATTCTAAAGTTGTAGGGTTTCTACCCAACCTCATGGCAAACACAGGGGAGACAAATGAGTGCGTAGCACCCGGATCTATCAAAACACGAGCCTCATAAGAACAGACCAGAAGAATACCTGCCACAACTGCATTTGAAGCCTAAGCATCCTGGTGGGTCAGGGTGAAAACCCGAGCTTGACCTACCCCGAGTGGCGTAACCACGACATCGACTTCTACCTCCCGACCGCCTCCAAATCCACGTCCCCTTGTCCTCGGCCTGTTGGCCATCAATCGATCACCGCCATGTTGAAAGCACCGGATACAATCAAGCGAGGAACATTTGCAATGAACCTCGTGACCCCATCTGTGGCTCACTGAAAATGGGGCATTCCCTAGCAAAGTGACCTGGTTGGCCACACCTGAAACATACTCCTGAACCCATCAGACAAGGTCCTGAATGTCCTCTTCCACACTGTGCACAAGGTGCCAAGGAGGATCCTGATCTGCACCAATCGCCAGACTTCGAACTATGACCACCGCCGATCCGCACTGGTCTGAACCCTCGGGATTTGTGTCTGAAACCACTTCTCTTATTCCTGCTTCTTCCTCTGTAATTAGTCTGGCCCCCACTATCCGAAGTACCCATGTGGGGAACACCTGAAGAACCCTCTGCTTTGTTTTTCTTTGCTCTTCCGCTGTCATCCACCGCATAGCTAATCTCTATCTGTCTGGCTCGATCAACTACCACATCAAAAGACTGATCAGACATCATGGCCAGGTTTGCATACCTCCTGTCAAGCCCCTTTAGGAATCTCTTCACCTTCATAGTTTCTGTAGCTACTGCTGTAGGGGCATATCTGCTCAATTCCAGAAATTCTGTAGCATATTCATCTACAGACCTGCCATTCTGTCTTAAGGCCTCAAAGGCCCACTGCTTTTGATCCCTAAAGCTTTCTGGCACAAACCGATTGATGAACAGTTCCACAAACTGAGTCCACGACAAACCCTCCATCCGAGGTAATATGTAGTCATTCATCCACTGTCTAGGCATAGGCCCCATGACATGCTGCATACACTCTATAAGTCTTCTATCAGTCAACTGCAACTCTGTTCCTGCCTGTCTGCAGGAATCCAAAAACCGATATGCATCGTCTGACACATCATAAGTACCAGGCACCAACTTCTTAAAATTGATTATCTGTTTGTAAGGTTCCCCTCTTGGTGCGGTGGACTGCTGCTGCTGTGGAGGGTGGACCATATACTGCGCCATCATGTCGATGGTTCTCTGCAACCCAGCTAGAGTAGCTGCCATGGGGTCCATGGGACCCTGTGCCATGAAAGACTGTTCCTGAACTGTGGACAGCTGCTCTTCTACTTGAGCAGCTCTAAGCCTCCTACCCCGCCTCCTCGGGGCAGGCACCTCATCCTGTGCTAACACCTCGTCAGGCACATCTGGTTCTGGTGCAGTGGCAGCTCTCCTGCTTCTACGCATTTTCCTGAAATTCAGCAGCATTAGCCCACAAAATTCAAAACTGCACATTACACAGCTCTATGACTTATATTTACACACAATATATGGAGCAGAAACTAGAAGCAAAGATGACAATGCAAGACGAATGTGGACCCTATTTTTCCGCATGTGACTCCTATTAGACTCTTCCCAATACTTTAGACAAACATTCCCTAAGAATCTGGAGCCTAAGCTCTGATACCACAATTGTCACGACCCAACCTATGGGCCGGACCGGCACTAGGACCTGGGCCAGCCTAAAGCCCCCGAGGCCCGTAGTAAGCCTTAACTATTCATTTACCCAACTCTAAGGCCCATTTGGGCCCAATTTCAAGAAACCAACCGGACAGAGTCCGGCCATAAAATGGACCTACCAGCGGGGAGTTTTTGACTCACCCGACCTGTAAACACAATAAACAATCCATTGGGGAGCTCAGCTCACCCTCCACATACTCATATCATCATAATGATAAATGGGAGCTCAGCTCCCTCATCCAGTCCATCAAACATGCATATAATAATTTTACAGGTCCATAATAATAATTTAGTTTACAGACCCAAATCAAATAAACATTTCTAACACATGCGGAAATTCTAGGAGTTTATAGAATTACACAAACATAAATAAATGACCTGCGAGGGAGAAAAGCAGGTTAACCTCAAAAATATCCTCCTGTGGCCTGGAAAAATATTGAACAGGAGTGAGCGTTCGACTCAGAGAGTAAAATATCAATTTTAACCATAATCTCTATAACTATCTAGAACTAATGCAACCTGTGGAGTGAAATGCAACAGCAATAATATTTTCACATCATAACAGCAAAAAGGTAATTTAAAGCACTCACGCACTCTGTAACATCAATCATAATATATGGGAGCTGATCCCCTATACAGCTCTCTTAAATCCAACCTGGTGCCAGCGAAGAACTCAGCTCGGACTTCCACTTAATAACCAAATCGGGGTCCCAGCGAAGAACTCAAGCCGTGTCTACCCGAAGGACCGGTCCCATAAGATCTCAAGCCGTGTCTACCCGTCCTATCCATAGTCCACACCACATCACACGCACGCCAACGCACGCACACTGCTCCAAATTACCACAACAACATCCATGGCACTTTCACAGTTATGAATGCAACATAAATCGTGCCTAGAATTTATCTACATAGATATGTGCATATAAGTGATGCATGGGCATGCTTGAACATATAATAATATCGAAATTACAATTAAAATTAATATTTTACTCACCGACTTGACGGTGGTCACTGAGGCGCTGGGCGGAGGAAGAAGGCTGTCCCGGCTCACCTGACAATTTTATTATAATCATTTAATAAATTTGACTCAATACAAACAAAGAAAAGACCAAATACGTCCTAAGTCGTGTCGAAAATCCGGCAGAGTCTCCCCTATACCTAGGACCTACCCAACCTGCAAAAGGGCTCAAAACACACTTCTATATTCACAATCCATATGTCCACAACACAATCCCATCACACAGCCCCTCCTGGGCCCATCAAATCAATTATCCATCACAATATGTAAAATTTCAATTTAGTCCTTATAATTGACCATTTTTGCAAAAACTGCCCAAATCAGCTCTAAAAATTCTAAAACTTTGCCCTGCGATCCTTAGCAATATTACTAAGCCATTGCAAAAAGAATCATAATTTTCTAAGCTACCACGAATATTTTATGGATTTTTAATCCTATTTAAGCACTAGAAAATTACGTAAAAACAAGGTTCGGGTTTACCTTTGCCGATTCCGACTTCGGAGACGCGCTCGGGACGTCTGACAATGGGGGGTAGCCAAAACCTCGGTCCAATTCGGAGACTTTTCCAGAACGGGTTCATGCGGCCGAAATTCACGCACTGATCAATCGCCGAATTTCCACGAATTGAGGATACCTACACGAAGCCCACAACACGGGGGTTAGTACATAAATTTTTCAGAATTTTCTAAGCTCATTTAATGATCGGAAAAATATTGTTATTATTATTCTATTTATATGATGCCAATTCTATAAAATTTTATATTGTTACTAATAACTTTTAGCAATGAAATATTTATTATCAAATACCTAATAATTTTATATTTTAATGTTATAATAATTAAAATAAATTAAAATTTTAATATTATTTTAATGGTAATTCTACTTATACTAAAAATACATATTATAATTCTTAATATAGTAATTCTATAATTATAATCCTCTAAGTATTATTAATTCATTAAAAATTATTTAATTTATTTTAATAAAATTAATAAATATATACATTTAATTAAATAAAAATTTAGCATTATTTACAGATTAAAATCAAGAATTTTAATTTTTAATCGAATTCAAGACGATGAATCACACTACTGGTCATAAATTTATAGTCTTTTTTTAATTATTTATATTGATAAAAATATAGTTGTAATCAAACTTAGAATTTATTTTTATATATAAACAAATTTTATTTATTTAATTTTTATTAAGAATAAAAATGAATAATTTTATAATCTCAAATTACTGTTTAATATAATAAATTAAAATATAATTTTTATTGAAAACTTTAATGAAATTATTATACTTGAATTTCAATTTTGACTAACTTAGGTAAATAGAATAAAACTAACACTAATTTTACAATTTTGAGAAAATCAACTAAAATTTTAAATAAAATTAAAAAGATGCTCATAATTTTTTTTATTAATTATTACTATTTTCAAATTAATTTTATTCTTTACATCAATAAAATATTATAAGTTATAAATATATTAATTTTTTTAAAAAAAAATAGAATTTATAAAAATTATTTAGAGTTTATTTGGATAATTAATTGTTTAAAATAAAAATATATTTTAATTTTATATTAAAATATAATAAAAAGATAATAATATCAAATTTAAATGCTTATTCATTTCAATTTTTTATCAGTTTATATAAATTTTATATTATTATTTAATGGCTAAATGACTTAAAAATCTAAACCTTTATAAATTTTTTCAATTTTAGCCAAAATTTTTAATTTTATCAATTTAATCTCAAATTTTGATATTAGTTTCAATTTTAACAATTAACATAATTGGATTACTTAATTGACAAAAACAATCTAAATATTTGCATAAATTATTAATATTAGCTAAATTTTTTATTTTTATATCAATTTTGGCAATTATTCTCAAATTGATAAAAAAATGTTATTTTAATTAATTTATACAATATTTTGAAAATTATAATTACATTGATTTTGGTTTATTATTTGTTTCATTTTTTTTTAAATATTTGATTTTTTTTTGTCTTAGATTTGAAATAAAATGATAGGAAAGATGTGAATTAAAAGTATAAGTAGAAAGAAAGTGAGGAAAAAATTAAAAATTTAGATAATAATATTAGATGTATTATTCATTTATTATTTTTTTATCAATATAAAGTTTGTTAAAATTAATAAAAATACTAAATTTATTGAATATATTAATAAAACTAAAAGGAATAGCGAAAATTGATAATAAATTAAAAAAATGGAATTATTTTTGCCACAATGATTTAATTATTTTTAATAAATTTATTATTAAAATTGATAATTGACATAATTTTTTTTTTTGTTTTTTAATCTTATTTAATTATGTAAATATATGAGTATTTAGAGATATAATAAAAAAATATTTATATAGATAAAAATCCTAACTCATAAATAATTTTATTAATGGTAAATGATAATATGCAATTTAAAGATTTAATTCTAAAAAATATATATTTTTTAAAATTTTATGATTATAGCTATTTTTTTATAATTACAAGAACAAAAATATCCTTCACATTATTATAAAATTATTACTAAAAAAAATTAGTTACGAAAATATTATTAAAAAATTAACATATTAATAGGCATATGAGTTGAATAAGGACAGAATTAAGTATATAGAACACCTTGCCAGACTCTCTGATGCCACTAGTATCCTGTTTATAGTTTTCTAGCTTGTTCAATGTCATTCATTTTATTATCTCAAACGTTTGATGGGTAGAGTCTTTTAGCTTGTTAACAGTTCTTGCAAAATAAAAATGCCTTTGCTTGAGATTGCTTTCTTACAGGTGTAAGATATATGGTCAGAAGTGCTATTTGATATTTCTACACCGATTGCCTTAACCTGAATTCTAGACATCAAAGTTCTGTATGGTGATTTCTTGAACTTAAATCCAAAAGATCCTTCTTTCTCCAAGGTGAATAATCTATAACAATGTTTAAATCCCTCAGCAGCTGTTGAATGTGACAATTTAACCTATCACTTAGCCTTTCAGCATTCAGCATGTCTATTTTGTCATCTCAATAAACAATTCCTTTTTCACTTTTCTCTTGCTCACAATCATGAGAATAGCAAGTAATTTAAGCTTGGGACTAATTGATTTTGTAGAAGTAAATAATTTCTATGGTTTGGTTTCTAAAGAGTTGTTTGGCAAGCCCAAGACTGGTGAGGGATATGATACTGAGTAGAATACAATGATTAAACACTGTTTATTACGCTGCAAAACCCTGAATAGTTCTTCAATATGTTGTATAAATGATGTATTTTGCATTTTTGTTTTTTGTAGTCACATTGAGTTAATTTTTATTTATGCTAATTACCCGAATCCAATAAATAGGTATATCTAGCCTAATATGAACACTAAGAATGTGTAGTTTTGATTTCAGTGGAGATTTGCTAGGAATCAAAACCAAACCTAAATTTTGATACGATTTTAGTTCAGTTCTTTACTTTTTTAGTTCAAGTTCAATACGATTTTTAAAATAATTTTATACAATGGTTTTTATAAAAAGTCATACTTAATTAACATTTAAGTTTTGAAGATTATTAATACATAATATATTATATAATATATATTTTAATTTTTTTTAAATTATATAATATTTAACTAGAAGGTAGATATATAATTTAGAATTAAATATATTATATAATATAATAATATAAATTTATCATATAATATATTATTTATTTATTAATTATATAATATTTAATTATAAGATACAAATATAATTATAAATTGAGTATATATATATATATAAAATAATACACTTATAATTAAGAATTATAAAATAATTTAATATATTTATAATAAAATTATTAAAAAAATAAAAAAATAAATATAATATTAAGTTATATTTAATTTTTATGTATATATATATATATTATATTAAAAATATATAATATATTTAAAAAAAATAAAAAATTTATATATAAATTTAATTTTCAGATTAATATAAATTTTTAATTTGATTTGAGACAACCGAAAACTGTGCACAACCCTACCATTAACCATATATATATATATATATATATATAATCATAATCTATCTCCACAACTGGACTGCTTATGTACTTTTTGCTAGCATGGAATTGCGTTCTTGCAGATCCGTGCAATTCTTTTAGATCCTTCTTGCTCTGGTTCGGGGACCACTGCTCAGCGATTAGACCATTTACTTCCATCCCATGCCACTGATGTTACCGACGCAGAAAGACCGAGCAAACTTTCAGCCTTTCAAAGGAAAGCTCTAGCCCATGCATTATCTTGTATGTTATCTTTCTATGTTTAGTGCTTTAACCATGTATCTCTTTCTAGTTGTCTATCCATCAGACTTTACAAACTGCGTGCCACTAGAATATGCCATCACCTGAGGGCTAGGATGTTTAAGTGAGTGATGGTTATGTAGGTGTATCTGTTATTTACATACTTTCAAGAGGCATTAATTAAATAACCTGTTGCAGTCCCTGCAGTTGAAAGAGTTGTTGACAGCACATGTTCTGTCAACCAAATTGAAAATGAAGATGTCATCATGTCAGTTCTACCCCTTGCAACATCCCACGGCTTTCAGCTGGTCACTCCCTTTCCTGGGTGGCATCGTTGTGGTCTTCCCGTTTTCAGCGGCTGTAAGTGCTAAATTCTAAATTAATGATGATTTGGTACAGAGCAGCATGTGAGATTATTATATAAATGTATAATGGAGCAGAATTTGAAATGTGATTAAATGTATAACACAATGTGGACTTGCATTATATGTGCGTGTGTGTATATATATATATATATATATATATATGGAAATAATCGTTAACAATTGCTTGTTTCCTATATTGCAGCTGAGCATTTACTTCGAACAGATCCAATTGAGGACCAAGAGGGGTTCTTCATTGCTCTTTTTGTCAAGAAGAGCAACATCAATGATTCAGAAGAACAAAATGGAATTAGAAACACTCCTAGAACTATTTCAACTCAGAAACGTCATTTTAAAAGATACAGTAATGTGAACAGAAAAAGTTTTTTGATGCCTGCAGTCTACAGTGGAGCATTAAAAATATTGTACTCTAGACTAATTTTGCAGAGGAGAACCCGCAGAACAAAACTGGTCCAGTAACTTGGAAGAATTAAAGTAATTTATACTTGTTCCATGACCCACCCTTTTTTTTCCATAGATTGAAAATTTTTGAAAGAGAGAGAAGGTTTTTTGTATTCAAGATGAACAGTTTTCAATATTAAGCATTTCGTCAGGATTAATCTAAACTTGCAAATATTTACTCTAGACCTAATTCATTCTTGTTAATTATCTATTATTATTACTTAATAAGCCGGATTTTCCTCTTTTTGTTCCTCTTCTGGAAATTGCAAGACAATCTCTGTAACTTGTAAGCGGCAGGAGATCATTTCACCTGCTTAGTGTTTACATTTCTGGGATTCAATTTTGATGAATGCATTAGTTATTGGGATTGTTCTTAATTTCGTGCATAAGAAATAGGGAGAAAAGCACAGAAGATTTTAATTCTAAAAGCAACTTTTATAACATCTCAGACACACATCAACACCCAAAAAAGGAAAAAAAACAACATAGCCAAACACACTGCTCATAGTCATAGTCCATAGATGGTACACAATAATACTCCTCAAGCAATCTTAACCTCAATGGTCTTGGGCTTCTTGGGCTCCGGCGGTGGCAACTTCTCCACAGTGACAGTCAAAACCCCATCCTGGCAGACCGCCGAAATGTCATCAGCATTAGCATTTTCAGGCAGCACAAACTTCCTCATAAACTTGCCTAACCTTCTTTCCATCCTCACATACTTAGCATCTTCCTTCTCCTCTTCACGCTTCCTCTCTCCGCTGATCAGCAACACATTGTCATCCTCCACCTGGACCTTAATGTCCCCAGATTTCAACCCTGGCATGTCGATGATAAACACATAGGAGTTGGGATACTCTTTGACGTCAGCCGGAGTTGAAGCCATGGCCTTCGCGTCCCTTACATAAGTACGAGTCGGCGCGTTGAATGACTTTTCGGCTTCATCGGTCGTGTCCATCAGATGGTGGATGGTGGAAAGGAGGGGTGATTGGAGATCCAACAACCTAATATCCATTGCTCTTTTCTTCAATCAAAGATTTTATCACCAGCAGGGAACAGAAGCTTCCTTTTCCTTCTTCAGCAGACGTATTTCGTACTTGGCGATGGGGACGGAGAGCGTCGGAGAATTTATAGAGTGGCCATGGGGGAGTGGGTTTCAAAAGGAAGTTTCTGGAGGAAAGTGGAGAATGAGGAAAGCTTCCAGGAGGTTCCATTACGAGTCTGGAAGGTTATGGAAGAAGTAAGAAGGATTCATTGCCTGGCTAATAGTAACTGTTTCCGACATTGTTTTTGTAATAATCTTTGTAGTTCCAGATCCAAGTAAGCCAATCCATATGCATGGGTTATGAGAATTGCCTTAGAAAGGGCTGGGTTCACTCCTCTGTAGCCCATTAAGAAAGTTCCAAACTGAACTCCCACATGGAGATAAATAGCTGAGAAAAGCCCTGTTAATCCACGACTCCCAGGTGTTTGTTGCAGGCCCATTCCACTACATCAACTCTGGTCATATAGGATACCTCCATTGCTATTACATTAGATAAACGCCCAAAACACCCTGACACGCAGATACAAAATTTATCCCACTTATTGAATACACGTATCACATGTTTGTATTTATATTTTAGGTACCAAATTCAGGCGATATAAACTTAACAGTTAAAAACTTAAAATAGCAGAAAAAAAAAAAAAACATAATCAGTCTTAAATTCTTGGGGAAAAAAAAAAGCTACATGTGAAGAAAATTATTTAGTACGGAAATTAAACTTTGGCCCGATTCATCATAACCGAAAGTGAAGATCCCTCCTTTCTTATAATCCCTCTCGCAAACTTGACAAATCTTGAGCAGAAGGCGAACGGAGTGGCCTACAAGAAGAATGCCCAACAATGCAAATGCTACCATGCCTATAGCAACTAGCACACGAATAAGAGTATCATCAGGACTAGAGACAGCAGATAGGGAGATTGAGAATGTTAATAACGTAGATGTAATAGCGATCTACACGATTACCATCAGAATCCACATAAAAAACTTCCACCTAAAAGGTAAAACAAATAATATAAAAAAAAATGTGAGTTTGAAAATATTTACTAAAAAGGGGTGAGATACGCTGAGCTGGAGCAGGACGCTAATTATAATAGCGTTTTTAAGATTCGAACACAATTTATAATAGCGTCCGCATCAAAATTTTTAAAGGAAAGCTGAACGCTATTCAAAATAGCGTCCAACTTTCCTTTAAATAATAAAAGTTTAATTAAAAAAATTTAAAGGTTGAACGCTACTTATAGTAGCGTCCAACATTTTTTTTTTAATTTTTAATTATTTTATTTTATATTTTAAATAAAATATAAATATTATTTTAATAAATAAAATTATAATATATAATATTATATATTATAATATTTGTATTATAAATATTATTTTTAATTTAAAATTTAATAAAATAAATAATTAAAATTAAAAAAATAAATAATTAAAAAAATTTAAGAAAAGTTGAACGCTACTTAAATAAAATTATAATAATTAATATTATATATTATAATATTTTTATTATAAATATTATTTTTTAATTTAAAATTTAATAAAATAAAAAATTAAAATTAAAAAGATAAATAATTAAAAAGATTGAAGAAAAGTTAGACGCTACTTATAGTAGCGTCCGACTTTTCTTTAAATTTATTAATTAATTATTAATTATTATAATTTTATTTATTAAAATAATATTTTTTAATTTTTTAATTTATTTAAAATATAAAATAAAATAATTAAAATTTTAAAGAAAAGTTGGACGCTACTATAAGTAGCGTACAACTTTTCTTCAATCTTTTTAATTATTTATTTTTTTATTTTATTAAACTTTAAATTAAAAAATAATATTTATAATAAAAATATTATAATATATAATATTATATATTATAATTTTATTTATTAAAATAATATTTATATTTTATTTAAAATATAAAATAAAATAATTAAAAATTTTAAAAAAAAGTTAGACGCTATTTTTTCTTAATTAATTTTTTATTATTTAAAAAAAAACTGGACACTACTTTAAATAGCGTCCAGCTTTGCTTTAAAAATTTTGATGTGAATACTATTATAAATAGCATTTGAACCTTAAAAACATTATTATAATTAGCGTTCCGCTGTAACTCAGTATATCTCACCCATTTTTTATAAATATTTTCAAACTCATATTTTTTTGATATTATTTTATTTTCGATTATACTTTTTTTGTCAAAAGCCCTGTTAGTTACAGGATCACACTGGTGGATGATAGAAAACCTGTTGTATTGTAGATAACCATCAGAGTACATCGTCTTGGGCACTTATCAACCATTATAAAGCGGCCTGCACTATGTGACACTGACTCTGGTGTTGACACTTGTAAGTCCTCTTGCCAAACTCCTCCAGGTGGGTTAATTGCAGCTTGGAAAGCCATGGTTGCTATTAGTGATACCACCACCATTAGTGCGCTCCTCTTTTGTTCCAACCAGCTTTTCTTCCTGCTGGGATGCTTTTTTAGTCTTCTCACTTGAGGACGTAAATATGTAATGTTTGCTTTTACATGTTGAGAAGCCAATTCTATTGAGGTAATATCACTTGTATGCTCAAGGAAATCCTCACTTTGTTCCTCTGTCATATTTAAAATATCCAGTGCTGTGTAGCTGTTCCTTTCATTCTGATCAACCTTTGCTTTCTTGATCAATAAACTTATGATCTGAAGAATATCATGAACAAGTAATACACACCCATGAATTTCAATCACGAAGAGAATTTTAATCTTTCTTCTAACTTATTTCATCGCTATATATATATATATATATATATATATATAATTCTCCAATGGAAGGGATGATCAAGAAAGTCGACCTTATTACAAGGGCGAGGTGGTGTTGATCCATACCTCACCTTGTTTACCAGTTATTGCTAGTTGCAAGGCAGTGATGTCACTACCATCTTTCAAATTCACAAAATCATCATCATTTATCCTTTCCAGCAAGAACTTCAAAGCATCCAGTTGGTGGTGTTGTACACAAAGATGCAAAATGGTCTCACCACATCTCCCCCGCAGTTGAACTGCCTCAAGTTTAGCCTGAACCAGCTCTTGCAAGACCTCAAATCTCCCTTTATTGACTGCCACATGTAGAGGACTTCTACCATTCCGGTCTTGAAAGAGACGAGTTTGAGGATTTACCAACAACATGGCTTTTACAACTTGAAGGTGTGCCCATTCGCTGTTGCCAAGTGAAGTGGAGTTTGTCCTTGGAAATCTACTTCTTCAGCAAATTGGGGCTTTCGATTTAGGATCTCCTTGGCGAATTCCAAATGTCCAAGCATGGAAGCAATGTGCAAAGGCGTCTCCGTGAAACAGCTTGCGATAAATCTATCGAGAACAAGTGCATCTTCACGAATCAAGCTAAGCAAGGATGTTACGCACCCTTTTACACGTACTTCGTAGAGCTTTATCTGTTGACAATTTAAACTTGTTACCGTTAGCTTTAATTATTGTTAAATTAACTTATATTTTGTAAATAGGAAAATAAGTAATCTGCAGAATTTTTCTTTTTTTTCTGTTAGAGCATTATTAGGAGTCTTTTTCTAGTTGTTGACCATTTAATTGTACTGGCGGAAATATGGGAGCACGTTGCCAAAGGCTTCCTATTTTCTAGTTTTGTTTGTTGAGTTTTCATATATAAAAATGGTGCTTGGTCAGTGTTAAAGATCATCACCACAAAAAGAGTTAAATTAATTGTGTTGTTCTCTTGATTACTTTCCCAATTGTTTCGATATTTGGTATCAGAGCCTGGCTGATCAAGGCCTGAAACATGTCTCATCTTGAGATTGAGAGAGCAAGGAGAGAGAGAGAGCTAAAAGAAAGAGAGGATGCTGCCAGCAATGCTTCAAATAGAGAAAGCGTGTCGAGTCAAGAGAAGGAGGGCTCGATTACGCTAAAATATCCCATGTTGACAAAGAGTAATTATGCAGCATGGGCTATTAAAATGGAAGTATTTATGATAGCTCAAGGTGTCTGGGAGCCAATTGAGTCTGAAGGTCCAGTTGATCAACGAAAGGACAAGATGGCATTGGCGGCCATCTATCAAGGTATAGGTGAGGATACCTTGCTTCAACTAGGGGCCAAGAAGACAGCTAAGGAGGCATGGAATATGCTCAAAATTAAGAACCAAGGCGCAGAAAAGGTGAAGGAGGTTAGAACTCAAACCTTATGGAGAGAGTTCGAGGCACTGGGGATGAGTGATTCAGAGACAATAGATGATTTCTCTGGAAAACTCACCATTATTGTCAATAAATTAAGAAGTCTTGGTAATATAGTTGAAGATGAGAAGGTGATTAAGAAGTTGTTACGTTCTTCTTCCTCAAAATTTCTGCAGATAGTTTCCGCTATAGAGGAATTTAGTGATCTGAAAACCAAATCAGTAGAGGAGGTAATTGGATCACTAAAAGCTCATGAAGAACGATTGCTTGGTTGTGGAGGCAATTCGGCTGAAACAGTTCTTCTCACTAGAGCTGAATGGAAGGCCAGAGAGGAGGGAAGCTCTTCCAAGAAAGCTCAAAATGATAATGGTGAAAGAGGAGGCAGAGGTCGAGGCCGAGGACGCGGCCGTGGTAGAGGAAGGAGTAACAGTGATTCAAGAAGAACCGGTGATGATGAGACGAAGCCACAGAAGAAAGACAAAAGCAAAATCAGGTGTTATAGTTGCGGCCAAATGGGACATTATGCTGTAGAATGCCCATCGGAAGAATGGGAAGAGAAGGCCAATTTAACACAAGAAGAAGAAGAGGAAACCTCCTTGCTGTTAATGGAAACAGTAACCCTCAATTCATCTCAAAAGGAAGTGAAGGAAGTGGAGTCTTTTTTGTTGATGCTGGAAACGTGTGAGCTCGAGGTGATACAACAAATGGAGCCAGAAATTGCAATGGTAAATGAAGTCGTGAAACAGCAGCCACCCAAAGACGGCGAAGAGACCACTTGGTATTTTGATACCGGAGGCAGCAACCACATGTCAGGTGATAAATTTTGCTTTCAAGAATTAGATACTTCAATTACAGGAAGAGTAAAATTTGGGGATGGCTCAGTTATTGAAATCTATGGACGAGGATCAATACTTTTCAAATGCAAAAATGAAGAGCATTTGATTCTGTCCGAAGTATACTATATTCCAAAACTTAAAAGCAATATTCTGAGTCTTGGACAACTTGACGAAAATGGTTGCAAAATCATAATTGAAGGTGGTTTCATGAAAGTCTATGACAGATTGAAGAATCTGATTGTTAGAGTTGAAAAAAAGTCAAATAGATTATATGTGGGCAAACTTCGACTTGCTAAAGAAATTTGTCTCATGACAAAGCTGGAAGAACAAGGATGGCTATGGCACGCCAGATATGGTCACCTCAATTTTCACTCCTTAAAGAAGCTGTCCAGCAAGGGAATGGTAGATGGAATGCCCAAAATCAATCAATCTGCTCAAATCTGTGATGGGTGCATAATCGGTAAGCTTCATAGATCACCATTTCCACAGAAAGCTACTTTTAGAGCAAAGGAGCCACTTGAACTCATCCATGGAGATCTGTGTGGACCGATTTCGCCACCCACATGCGGAGGTAACAAATATTTTATGTTGTTAGTTGATGATTTCTCACGATTTATGTGGGTTTATATGTTGAAGAGTAAGGATGAGGCTCTACCATTGTTTAAGAAGTTCAAATTGAGAATTGAGACTGAAAAAGAAAGAAAATTGAAGGTTTTCAGAACAGATCGCGGAGGAGAATTCATGTCTATTGCTTTCAAAGAATTCTGCGAAAATGAAGGATTACAAAGACACCTCACAGCACCATATTCACCACAACAAAATGGTGTGGTGGAGCGACGAAATCAAACAGTTATTGAAATGGCCAGAAGCATGCTTAAGAGCAAGGAGATGCCAGCAAATTTTTGGGGAGAAGCAGTTAAAACAGCGGTGTACATCCTGAACAGAGCACCAACAAGGAGCACTGAAAATTCAACACCATATCAGCTGTGGTTCGAAAGAATTCCAAAAGTACAGCATATGAGGGTTTTTGGTTGCATTGCACACGCAAAAAATTTTCCACATCCTCTCAAATTAGCCGATAGGAGTGTGAAGACAATCTTGCTTGGTTATGAGGAAGATTCCAAGGCGTACAGGTTGCTGGATCCTTTGAAGAACAAAATCATCGTGAGTCGAGATGTAGTGTTCGAGGAAGATAAGAGCTGGTGCTGGACAGAAAGACAACATGACGTTGATACTGGGAAAATTTTCACTGTACATCATTCTAACGCAAGGGATAATGTTCCCAGTATCAACGAAAATCAAGACAATCCCGGACAAAATTCACCATCAACTCCTTCAACTCCAGCCACGACATCATCCTCAGATTCCACATCATCCTCAGATTTCTCGACTCCAAGAAAATATAGATCTCTACAAGAAATCTATGATGAAACAAGAGAGGAGGTTGGGCTTTGTTTTCTCTCCATCGAAGAACCAGCCTCCTATGAAGATGCTGCCAGAAATGTGAATTGGAGATTGGCAATGCAACAAGAAATACAATCCATAGTGCAGAACAGAACCTGGGAGCTAGCAGATTTACCGTCGGGTCACAAAGCAATTGGTTTGAAGTGGATTTACAAACTAAAGAAGAATCCAAAAGGTGAAATAGTAAAGCACAAAGCGAGGCTCGTAGCAAAAGGGTATGCGCAGAAGTTTGGAATCGATTATAGTGAGGTGTTTGCACCTGTGGCTCGACTTGAAACAGTGAAATTGGTGATAGCTTTTGCTGCCAACAAGATGTGGGAAATTCACCATATGGACGTCAAAACAGCTTTCTTGAACGGTGAAATTGAAGAGGAAGTATATGTAACACAGCCTGAAGGTTTCAGCAGTGAAGAATATCCGTACAAAGTCTTAAAACTTCACAAGGCTTTATACGGATTAAAACAAGCACCGAGGGCATGGTACTCCAAACTCGACAAATGTCTGAAATCTCTTGGTTTTACAAAATGTCCTCAAGAACATGCATTGTATCAGAAAGATCAAGGTGATAATGCTATGATAGTTGGTGTTTATGTTGATGATTTGATCTTGACAGGTTCCAATCAGCTTGTCATTAATCAATTTAAGCAAGATATGCAATGCAAGTTCGAGATGAGTGACTTGGGTTTACTTAGCTACTACCTTGGCATCGAGGTAAAACAAAATCAAAGAGAAATCACTCTTTGTCAAACTGCATATGCTAAGAAAATCCTAGAAAAGCTTGGAATGGGGGAGTGCAACCCTTGCCAAATTCCAATGGAACCGAGAACCAAAATGAGTAAGTTTGGAAATGGAGAGCCTTCAGTTGATGAAACGCAGTATAGAAGTGTCATTGGGAGTCTCAGATATTTGGTGCATACCCGGCCTGATCTCGCATATTCAGTTGGAGTCATGAGCAGATATATGGAAGCTCCAAACACATCACACTTGGATCATAAAGCAAATTCTCAGGTATGTGAGGGGAACTTTGAATTATGGTTGTGTTTATCAGAAAGGACAGTCGAGCCTAGAGCTTGTTGGTTTCAGCGATAGTGATATGGCAGGCGACATCGACGATAGAAAGAGCACTACTGGAGTAATTTATTTCTTAGGAAATAATCCCATAACATGGGTTTCTCAAAAGCAAAAAATAGTGGCTCTTTCATCTTGTGAAGCTGAATATATAGCAGCTACAGCAGGAACTTGTCAAGGAGTTTGGCTTGGACGAGTACTGAGTAATATCAGTAAAGAGAAGGTGACTGCCACAATGAAAGTCGACAACAAATCTGCAATAGCACTAGCAAGGAATCCCGTTTATCACGACAGAAGTAAGCATATCGAAACCCGTTATCATTTTATTCGAGAATGCTTACAGAATGGAGACATTAAAGTGGAGCATGTGAAGACAGAATTGCAGCTTGCAGATATGTTAACAAAACCACTCGCAAGACAGAGGTTTGCAGAACTGCGTAAGAAGATTGGAGTGGAAGACATTTCAAAGTTTGGGTAACAAGTTTAGAGGAGTGATTGTTGGCAATTTAAACTTGTTACCGTTAGCTTTAATTATTGTTAAATTAACTTATATTTTGTAAATAGGAAAATAAGTAATCTGCAGAATTTTTCTTTTTTTTCTGTTAGAGCATTATTAGGAGTCTTTTTCTAGTTGTTGACCATTTAATTGTACTGGCGGAAATATGGGAGCACGTTGCCAAAGGCTTCCTATTTTCTAGTTTTGTTTGTTGAGTTTTCATATATAAAAACGGTGCTTGGTCAGTGTTAAAGATTATCACCACAAAAAGAGTTAAATTAATTGTGTTGTTCTCTTGATTACTTTCCCAATTGTTTCGACATTATCCTCATTCAACCTATTGTGCATCTTCATGAGTGCACATCTAAAGCAACAATCTCTATATATTCAAACCTTTACTACAACAACTAAGAGGAATGATGCAGGTTTGAGGTTTCCTCTAAAATAAGGAGCTACATAATGCAAATGACAAACATCAGACAAAAAAAAATTCCCAGGATTTTCATAATATTCTAGTTCATATTCCTAAAACATATCGAGCAATTGGATTATCTCATCGTATTCCTTCCAACATATTTCTCATGGGAACACTTCTCAGCAGGATCCAATAAGCTCCAACGACAAAAATGTTGGATTGTAATTGTCTGTTTAGAAATAGCTAGTGCGGACATCGCAATAGATAGACCTTCAAACTTTTCCTAGAAAAAAGTGAGGATTATATATTCTCATCGTGCATATAGAAAAAACAATTTTCATGTACACATATTTATTGTGTATAATTTTTTTTGTTATCAAAATTTTTACATTATTATTCAAATATGAAATTTTTTATGTGCATGTATTTTAAATAAAATTGTTATTTATAGCTTATTGTAAAAATTATTTAGCATACACGAAATATACATCCATATATGGTACGATGAAAAAATTATAGTATTATAATTTTATAAATTGATAGATTAAAGTGAATAATTAGGGATAATTTTTCTAATAGAAAATAATTATGTGCGTATTTTCATATTCATTATATATAATGTGTTGCTTTTTATTTTTTTTTAACTTTATAATGTTAATTTATTAAGTAAAATATATTTTGTTATAGATAAAGTCACTTTAAATTACTCTAGAATAGGTAATAAATAGTGATTATGATAAATTTAATTATTAAATAATTAAAAAGAGATAAAATTTTAAAATTAAATATTAAAAAAAATAAAGTTGAAATTGCAAAGGTTCAATAAATTGAAAGAAGATTTCATAATTTAAATTCATTTATCCTCACATTCTAAATTTTTCTTAATAAAAAAAATAAAATTTATTTCTCCATAAAGAAAAGTTATATCTATTAAATTTATAACAATTAATAAAGATTATATTAAATAATATATTTCAAATATTAATAAAAGAAATATTAAGTTGCCTCTAAATAATCCCGTCCATCCATTCACATATAAATTAGCGTATGGAGATAGACCATTCCTTTTTTTTTTAATTGTTATTGTTGAATGACTTTTTAATAATTATTAAGTAGAAATTGGTTTTCTTAATTAATTAAGAGATGAATTTATTCTTAAATTAAGAGATGAGCTATGAATAGGGTTTTTACATAATTAATATATATAATACACTTATAGCAACAATATCAAGAAGTTAAGTTCATCTCAACTCAAATCTTAACAAAATGTTTGAGTTGATCTGTTCCCACCTTGCTCCTCCTAAATACTACACCATATCTCATATGGAAAAGGGGTTAACATAAACTAATTGTTTGGGAAAATTTATATAATGAAATGTTTCATTGTAATAGTTAATTGTGATATCCGCACATGTCAGACTTTCCAAAATCTTTTTTGTTACTTTTTAAACTTGTATTGGTGTACAAATAATGCAGGGTTTAAACGCCATCCTACATCCTATCTCCGGTCATTCCGTGGGTGTTCTTGTCTCCAAGGCAGGAGCCGAAATTCCACAATGGCCGTACCAGCCAAGTCCCTCTTGCCCAAATAGGAAATCCGAAGCGTGTTCACTCTTCAGAGTCCTTGGTACTTGCAGTGCTGCAAGAACTCGCATCAGACCAGCTAAAAAGGGAAGAACTTTCACTTGATGAATCCACAGGATGGAATATCCAATCATCTGGATCAAGCAAATTACTGCCAGCAAAATCATCTGTAGTCGTCCAGTAGGGGTATTTGCCACGCTTCTGTTGTGCCTTTAAATGGTCAGTGCTTGGACAGTGGCAGTTATTCCTACCCTGTGAAGTACTGAGGCGGGAAGCAACAGTTTCTTCCAAGTCCCTTTTCTCGGACTTCACCCCATGAGTCTCTACATTACTCTTCTAATAAGACCCTCTCCAATTCTACAGGCATTACCATGCTGTCATTAATCCCAAACAATTCACCATGGGCTGTCTTTATGTAACAGACATAATGACTGTAGTGAACAACCACCGCGTAAACACTGAAGTGATCAGGGGATTTATCACCTTTTCCACACATGTATGGAGCTATTAATAGGGTTGGCATGACTTTTACGGACTGCTTGCTACGGCAGTTGGTCTCTGATCTCCTTGGCTATCAGCGACTTATACCTAGACTGTTCCTCTCAACACCCTTTCAAACAGAGAGCAATATAAAGCGAATCCAAATGTTAACCAGCTTTAGAGAATCCTCTCTCTCATAAATGGCGGACAGCCATCCAAATCCCAAATTTCCCCTGGTTAGTCACTGTGCTTACTCTCTCAACCCTCTTCTCGCTGTCTCAGAGACTTAGATCTCGCCTCCCCTTTCTCCTTCTTCTTCTTTTTTATTATTCTTTTTCGATGCATGATTGAAGCTATTTATTCTTCTTCTTTATATATGTATAATATAACCTAACTTGAAAGACTAAAGCAAAGCTACATTTTCTCTCCCAGGCTCCTAGCAACAATCGATAATCAAAAATTGATTCCAAACACTCTAGAAACTAAAACAAATGAATAATAGCAACTAGGGTATCTTGATTTCATTTGGACTTGATTCAATTTAATTTATATTAATTGACAATATAAATTTAATTACCAATTGCAAGGATGACTAATCCTAAATTAATCAATCTCTTCTTTAAGATAAATTGAAAATATTAATTAGAACATTTTAGCTATTTCCCAATAGCTATAACAAACCCTAATCAATTCAATAAGGTCTATGATTATTCAAGCAAAATTCCCACATGTTAAAATTTTCATTCCCAATCCAATTTTATTTTTATGAGCTCTAATTATTCAATCTAATCTCTGATCTTACTTATCGACCAATGATAAAAAAATCATTCAAAAATCTCAAAAGACATTCAAAAGCATTAATCTCAATAATAAGATTTTTGCAATGGTAAAGAAAATCAATTCAATAAAATTAAATCAACTAAGAACACTAGCTAAGAGTTTAGTTACGTTCAACATGGCAAAAGATCCAAACACTAATTTGTTTGATTTAATAATCATAGTTCTCATCCTAACAATGAATTTAACAATGATGAAATCAAAATAAAGAGGGAGAAGAAGAAAAACTCTGTAGAGAATGAAATTAAGTGCAATCAATTAAACAAATCATATATTATAAACCCAAATAAGTGATCAATATAAAATAAAAATCATATCCAAATTTCTCGATTATCCCTAGAATTTTATTAATCAAGAAATGGACCAAACAAAATAATAAGAAAAAAAATAAATAATACAAAAACATATAGAAATTTAATAGAGTTCAGTTATAGAATCTATGTTTATGGGCAAAAGCTATTAAAGAATTTCTACTAAGAAAATAAAAAATTTATAAAAATAATTGATTTATTCTCAATCCAATTGATCTACTACACTCAAATGTTACTCACACTACTCTCTTGGCTCAATTTGCTCTCTTTTTTACTCTTACTTCTCCACATTTATTTCATCAAATATATAACTCTAGAATAGCTAATTATAGGGAGAATATTAGCCCCCATATCTTACATGAAAAAATCATATCATAGTTTGTCCAAATCATTCGTTCAAAAATTGAGGAGATCTTACTTCTTCTCCAAAAGCCTAATCACCATAAATGTATTTCTTTAATGGGTGGAAAGTGGATAATTTAAGATATTATTCAACAGTACCCTTTAGAATAAACCAACATTTGCAAGTAATTTTCTATCAAATTAAGAAGAGGATAGACTGAAACCAAAATTAATTATGAACATATAAAATATTTGGCTCTCTATATGTAAAAGGAATACACGAAAAGTTGATATAGTTTCCACTATCCATATGCATCAATTCTGTATGTACTAGACAAATATGAGTACGAAGTGTATATATCACACACACATGTTTAGAAAAAAATTTAAAATACAATCGTTGTATGTACAACAGTTTTGTTATAGCTAGTACCAAGCGTATATATTACACTACCTGTTGTATATACAACGGTTGCATAAGATAACCATAAGGCAAAACCAACCCATACATGGTTTTAACTTCCGTTGTTCTAGGGATCAAAAAAGAAAAGCCTTCACAATACCTCAGATATCTCATAGTCATATATGCTGACCTCCTCCTGATTAATCTGAGAAAGACATCCATAGAAAGGATTTGGATCGATATCTAATAAAAGGGACTCAAGATCTCCTTGTTGATTCATCCATAAATCATCTGAAGTGTTGTCTTCCGTGTATGATTGACTTAGCCCTTCAGGAAAGGAGATCACTTGGTTGGGAAATTCGAATGAATCCAAGGTCGATGTTTCCAAGCTACTCTCAGGGTCTCCATGATCTTCAATACTAGAACTTGTAATAGTGAGTTTCTTATCAACCGTTTGTGGTTTAGAGATTATTGTTGGTGTTGTTGTTCCATTGCCAGTTAGCTCTTGAACAAGCCTCTTGAAGCTTGAGCTATCAGTGATGTAGACCTTAGGCCGCAAAACCTTTATCCAGCTGTTGAGTTGTTTTTTTTCGTTCTTAGATATTCTCGGAGATGCTTCACTTAGTTTCTTCCCCATAATCTCTTTGTTTTTAAGCTCTCGGGCCTCGGTTTCTTCGCTTAATAACGGAGGAGGATACTAGGTTTAAGCCCTTGATGATCGATGTGCTTGATGAGAAAGATACTATATATACAGGGCTACAAAGATTAAGTTCAAAGAAGCTGTTGTCTTTGTAGATGGTATAGGAAAAGAACAAATCACTATTCTTTAAAGTAAGGAAGGTGAAAATGACATTAATCATCTTCCAACCAATTTCTTAATACTTAGGAATTCATCCTAATTTCATTTATTTCTCTTAAATAAATTAATATGTTGGCCTTGCCTCAAAAGATACTTTAAAAATAAACACCTAAAATGTAAAACACTTTTAGGAGGCCAACTACCATCATGAGAAAACAGATTATCCCTAACTCACACTCAAAATCTAACTATAGTTGTATTCTATGGTTACTTGATTTCATGCAAATTATAATTATTTTGCAACACAAAATAAGAAAACTTAACATAAATTTACAATTTATTTCATGAAATTGTCATAAATTTTTTTTTTTTCATAAAGTAGTTAATTACGAAAATTTAAAGTTTTCTCATATTAAAAAAGCACATATAATTTATTTTTAAAAATCTAAAAAATAAATTATATGTTAAATTTTGTTAAAAAAAATTATCGAAATAGGTTTAAAGTTTATTAAATATTATTTATTAAATTTTTAAAAAAATTTTTATGCTTTTTATATGAAGAAATTTTAATTTTTTAAATTAATAAATTTTTCATAATTAATTATTTTATAAAAATCTCATGAGAAGTGTTGCAAATTTAATTTAAATTATTCAATTTTTCTTCTATTTTATTAGAATTAAGTAGTTATAAAAGACACCCTTACTGAAACTAAGTAATTATAGAAGACGCCTAACTATATAAAGAGCATATTACTCTTATTCTAAGCTTACATGGGATGTTAATAATTTTTATAATATTCTTTAACGTGCATGATAACCCTAAATGGAACAGATAAGCGTGTATGGAAATTAAGTTGTGAAGTCTCCTAATAAAAGAAAAGGAAAATGCTGGAATTTGTAATTTTGTGGAGGATGATGACGTGGAGCAGTTGATGGGGGCGGTTTGAGGTAAACAATTATAATAAATAATAGGGACATAATAATGCCGTGTATGAGAGGTAGAAGGGCATTGAAGGCACGCAGCTCACCAGGCAGGCAGGCAGGGGATGGTCACTTTCTTCTCTGTTTTTGATCCATGCATAACAAAATTACTCTTAACCTTCTTGGCTTTTTCTGTCTGTTTTAGGCCATAATAACACCAAATATTTCCCTCCAAAAACTCCCTTCACCTATACATTTTGAAAACTAAGCCTAATTAAATTGAATTCCCACGTAATTATATAATTTTTTACTTAGTTTTTATTTTTTAAAATTAAAATTAAATTCTTATAAAATTTTAATTTCAAAAAATATTATTAATTATAAATTATACTCAAAATCACAGTTTGCTCGGACAGTGATCCTGGAAATAATTATTTTTTTATGTACATTTAATATAAATTTAAATTTATATAAAAATAAATATAATTATCATTAAATTAAATATTTATATTAAAATATATATAAAATTAATTAAAATATTAATCTAATAATAAATAAATTCATTCTCATATAAACTCAAACTCTTCCTACACGCACTCTTTCTTTTATCAAGAAAACAACCTTAAATAAGATTATAAAATACTTAAATGAAGGATATTTTACCCTGCATTGCAAAATATAATTAAAGAAACATTATAAATAAGCAGCGACGCGTGGTCAACTTTTCCGTGTCCAGTAAAGTCAACGCGTCAACTTTATCTGGTCGGAGAAAATATATAAAGCCAAGGAAATGTTTGCGTGCGTGTTGGGGGGAGGATGGCAAATTGGCAATATCCCCTTCAGCACTTGGCTAAAATTGACATTGTATTGTAAAAAAAAAAAAAAAAAAAAAAAAAACAAAAAACAAAACCTTATATATATATATATATATATATATATATATATATATATATATATATATATATATATATATATAACTATATATATATATATATATAACTAAGTTCGAGCGTTCTACATGCAGGAACTAATACCATTTAAAATTTAATAAAAGATTAAATAAATTTAAAATTAAATTTTGAGTTAAATAAGCTCTTGTATTTTTTAATTAAATAAATTTATATTTAATAAAATATTTTTTAAATTTTACATATTAAAATTTATTTATTAATTTTAATTAAAATAAAATTAAAAAAATTGAAAAAATATCAACAAAAATTATTTAATATTAAAGTTATTTTTTATTTTATAATTTAAAAATAAAAAATAATATTTTATTATAAAAAAATAATATTTTATTAAGCATGAACTTATTTAGTCTTAATTAAAAATATATAGACTTATTTGATTCAAAATTTAATTTTAAACTTATTTAACTCTTAATAAAGCTTATTTAACCTTTTTTATTTAAATCTAAATCTGCAATCTGTTTATTAATTAATTAAGCTTAGGATATTTCATCAATTGAGCAGGCTTTCTACTTTTTGATGATCCTCTTGCATTTTGCAAAGAGACTGCTCACAGCTTATAGAAAAGCGTCGCTTGTTTTATGTTGAATAGGCCTTAGAGCATAGAAATGGGCCCGAAGGCCCACCTCCTGCCCCAACCCACAACCTTTCCTTGCTTGTAATTTTCTGTTGCTTGACTTGCTCTTCACAAATCATCAATTTGCCTTTCTTTACACGGCAAATTATTCCGTGAATACTAAGAAGTTGTAAATTGAACATTCACAGAAATTTAACCTTTTAGGCTCTATTTATTTTACATAAGAACTTTTTTTAGAAAATATTTTTTTATATTTTTTAATATTTATGACACTTAAATTAATGATTAAAGGAAAAATTAAGTTACTTTTAAAGAAAATAATCTATTTATTTTAAAAGAAGAAGTTATTTTTATTTTTTAAATTTTAATAATTTTATAGAGTATGAAAATACTTATAAATTTAAAAAAAAAGAAAACCTAATACATAAATTCACACCTCAACTATCTTAAGAGCTAATTGAAATTATTAAAATCAATAGTTAAAGCACAAGTAAGTTGGAGACATCTTACCTAAAGCATTGTATGGATAAATAAAAGACTTTATATCACTGAAAATGAAAATGTTGGCTTAGAAAATACATTATTTCCTCAATTATACTATAATGATGTAAGGCTGTTTTAAACCCATTTAAGTGATTTCTTTGGTATTTTTCTTAATGAAGGGACCGCCATATGCTAGCTTGTATTGACTTGAGTTAATAACAACAAAACACCACCTATCAATTAAAAATAATATATTATATTATTTAAAAAAAATAAATAAATATTTTCTCTATTAATTTTTATTTAGGACATTTGAGTTTTTTTTTTAATTATCTGTGTATTTAAAAGATTAAAGAATAAATTTTTTTTTTCAATTTTACCTTTTATTTTTATTGAATATAATAAATATTTATATAATGAATAATTATGTGAGATAAAGAGTAATTTAGTTAATTATTTATATGTTTTTATAAAAATGAGAATATTCAATTATTTTCTTAATTATCATGTAAAATTTAAATATATGATAGATAAAAATAAAAAGAGGGAATATATTATATATATTAATTGTAAAAATTAAAAAAAAAAATTAATGATTAGAAATAAAAAATTAGACATGTAAAAGATCAAAATAAAATATTAGTAATACATTAATTTTCCTCTAGATAATTTAGAGGATAATTTATATAAAGGCCTAATATACAATGTGTAAGTATAATATTAAATTAATAAAACCTATCATATCAATTATGAATGAAAAATAAAATTAGTTAACTTTAAAAGAATATATTATGCCCACAGACAACATATATCATTGCCCATTGGTAATATTTTCTCTTATTTTAATTAAGCAAGCTATTTTTATTTTAGTCTTTTATTTTTATAATGCCTTTATTATTAGAGAAAAGGCCAAAACGGCAAGGGAGGGACGGCCCCTCCGAATTCAAAATATATTTTTTATATATATAATTTCCACTAATATTCTTTTTTAAATTGAGAATTTATAAAAAAAATTTAAAAATTAATAAATTTTAATTTAATAATATTTAATTGATTTAAGTGATTGTAAGGCCTCCGATTCTAATATACTCGGACCTAATTATAAAAAAGAAAAAAATGGTCAATCTCGAAAGAGAAAATGCTTTGGTTCATGTCATCGTGCAAGAAAAATGGTCAGGAGAAACAGAAGAACAGTTTGAAAATGGATAATGGGCATTGAAATTGGCACAACGTTTAGCCTACAAGATCAAAGAAAAGAGAGCCGCCGCCAAGCACAAGCACAAGCGAGCGCTTCCTGTTTTCATTTTCTTGATTTTCTGATACCTGAAGCTCAGAGGCGTTACGTATTGACCACCCACAGAGTTTCCAGTAATAAATTAATCAAACAAAACTCAAACTTAAAATCAGAGGGCTCACAAATACTGTTAGCAGCTTTAATAAGCCTTTAACCGGCTTAAATCTGGAAAGTTACTCGATATGATAACGGACACGTGTCCTCTTTCCTCGATCCTCCAAACTCTTGCTAAAATCCATGGTCTTGTCCCCCCTCCTCTCTCTATCTCTCTCTCTCCATCCTCTATTAACGAACGACCCATTTCGCTTTCTGTCCTGCCCTCTTCTTCTTTTTTTCTCTCTTCCGCTCTGTGATCTGCTTGCTTGCTTTCTTTCTTTCTTTCAGAGATGGAAGCGGTGAAGACGGTGATATGCTCTTGAATCTCTCTGGTAAGGATTGAAAATATCACTATTGATTTGGGTTTTTCATAGCAAGTAAATGTTTGACCCTTTTATGGTGATCCACGTGCGTTCTCTATTCTGGCTGAGCAGAAGGAAAAAGGCAAAATACCCAACAAAATCACTTACCCAACCTATCTCTGAGTGATTCAAGTTGGCTACCAATTTCTTCCATACTTTTCATTTCCTCAAGACTCTGAATTTCTCTTTGTCCTTTTTCATATTTAGCTTCGTTGGGAACTAATAATAGAATAGTAGTTGATACTCGGATTTTCTTGAACTGAGTTTAGTTAAGTGAGATTTTGCAAGATTAACAGTATTCATTACTATTAGAGCTAAGCGAATAGGAGTAGTTTTGCTTTGTGATTGATTCCAAAACAGCAATAGTTAGAATTTAGAGGAGGAAAGAGGACTCTTTCTGTAGATTGATTTGTGGTGTAGAAGTGGCTAAAATGAGTCTGAGTGCGGCCGAGAATGATTCGGCATCGGAGATTCATATACCAGCAGAGATTGATTGGCATATGCTTGATAAATCCAGGTTTTTCTTTCTTGGAGCTGCTTTATTTTCCGGTGTATCAGCTGGACTTTACCCTGTTGTTGTTTTGAAGACTAGGCAACAGGTTTCTCCAACTCAAATTTCGTCCGTCAAATTGTCCTTTTCCATTATGCGTCATGAAGGGGTGAGAGGTTTCTATAGGGGTTTTGGTACCTCTTTGATGGGAACTATCCCAGCAAGAGCCCTTTACATGGCAGCACTCGAGGTGACCAAGAGCAGTGTTGGGACTGCAACTGTTAGATTAGGATTCTCTGATACTCAAGCAACAGCTATAGCCAATGCTGCTGCTGGGTTGAGTTCAGCTATGGCTGCACAGGTGGTTTGGACTCCAATTGATGTTGTGAGCCAAAGGCTCATGGTTCAAGGTTGCAACAGTAGCAATAGCAAGATTAGCAAGAACATGATCCCCAGTTGGGATTCGTGTGTATATAGGAATGGCATCGATGCATTTCGAAAGATTTTGCGTGCAGATGGTCCAAGTGGGTTGTATAGAGGGTTTGGGATATCAATATTGACTTATGCACCATCCAATGCAGTTTGGTGGGCATCTTACTCTGTGGCACATAGGCTTATTTGGGGTGGAATCGCTTGCTCCACAAATAAAAAGGAAGAGAGTTCTGTAAATGGTAGAGGCTTTGGTTATAGGCCTGATTCAAAGGCAATGGTGGCAGTGCAGGGGTTATGTGCAGCCATGGCTAGTGGGGTTTCAGCTATGATTACCATGCCACTTGACACTATTAAGACACGCATGCAGGTTTTGGATGGAGAGCAAAATGGAATAAGACAGCCATTGACTGTTATACAAACAGTTAAAAATCTGGTCAAGGAAGGTGGATTTGCGGCTTGTTATAGAGGATTGGGGCCAAGATGGGTTTCAATGTCTATGTCTGCAACAACAATGATCACTACGTACGAATTCTTGAAACGGTTATCTACTAAGAGAAGAGAGGGCTTCAGCTCATGACTCCAGGGAGCAGCAAAAGACAACAGAGAAACCTTTTCCCACTGGAAGTCCGTCCCATTTTTGTTGCTCCATTCCTCATTTGTCTCAAATGGCCTGCTTGCCAAACGGGCTTATCGATGTCAATTCTGTTTCTTTCTCTCTTTCTTGTCAATTGTGGGGGAGATCATTGCAAATCAATGTACACTATTATAGTAATAGCAAGGCATTTTCTTCATTTCCTCTTTTATTTGACATTCTAAAAGAATTATGCTTATCCTGTGCAAGGAGAATGCTTTTCATGGCTAGCAGGCTTAAAGATACTATGTTTGTTGAGAATTAAGATGAAGAATTCACTAGATTGAGATGGTTTTTCGTTCTTTCTGTAGAATTGAAGTCTCAGACGTGTAAAAGATGATGAAGTGGAAATGGCTTAAAAGCTAGTTTAGTTTAGCCAGTTTTAGCTCCATTTACTTAAAAGAAAATTAAGAAATATAATTTCTTAAATTTAAAACTTAAAATAAGAAATCAAGTGGTAGCTGATGATTGGCTTGCATTTAAAATTCCAAACGTGCACGAGTTTTTCGCCTCATAGCATCCATTATTTTTTTTTTTTATTACTGCACATGGTTTTGTACTTTGATGATAGGTTTCTGTAGTGTAGACAAGCCAAATTGACAAAATAGTCAGTCCAAAACCAACAGAATTTGACTCATTTCAGGGTCCATTCCAACAACCCCTTTTTTTTTTTTCTTACTTAAAAGTGTTCGCGCACACATTCAAGAATAAAATGTATATTTTAATAAAATTATGATAAATTATTATAATTTTATTAAAATATATTAATTCATATAAATTATTTATATACATATTATTTACAATCGATGTAAAATTTTGAAAGACTAATCTTTTTGTTGAATAAAAATCAAATAGTTTTGGATGAAAATAGAATAACTATTTTTCATTTATTTGTGAAATAAATTTCTGAAAATTATATTTCATCATTCAATTTAAATGATGTCTTCTATTAAATATTTTTTAGAGCTTACCTTCGATTTTTCAGAATCTCACACCGATTGTGAAGTGTATATGCATAGTATTTATATGGGATGAGAGATCTTGATAAAATTGCTACAATTTTATCAGTATGTTAAGTTCTGTCACTGATCACTATGTTTTAACTTAAGAAAAAAAAAACTTCGTGAGGGATGAGGTGATGCCATAGTTGAGATCCGTGCTTACATGAGCGTGTTCAGAGACTGATCCTTCAAGATTCCATATCTAATGTAAAATGTGTGTAAATAACATATATATAGGATAAAAAGTCTTAATAAAATTATTAAGATATCAAATTTTATCTTATTCCTGTTTAGTCTCCTTCGTTTCAAAAATTTTTTCTATTTTTACGTTTGTTTCTTTCTCCCTTTCTTTTTTTATTTTTATTTTATTCTCTTCTGTTATTCCTTAAGTTCTATAAATTTGATCCTGTAGAATCTGATCCATTTTCTCGTTGTTTCTCGTTGTTTCTCATTGAGCGAAATAAATTTAAAAAAAAAAAAAAAAAAGTCGACCTTCGAAACTGTAAGCCTTGTTGTTTTGATGTTTAGGCTATTTGGGCAGTTCGGCAAAAGGAAAAGATAAAAATTCCAGACTGGGTTGATGGAAAAGAAGTCAGAGTGGTATGGGCACTGTGACTGGCAGTAACATAAGCGCATTTTTCCTTTTTTTCTTTTTTAATGGAAAGGCAGAGAAGAGAACAGGAAACCATGGGCTGATAGGGGAAAACTCATTTGCCAACTTAAAATTCTATGGATCATACTGTTTTTGCAATGATTCATAATTTCCATAAACCATCAGATCAACTGAAACGGTGGGCAGGATAACCTGCCTGCCCCCCTCCCTCTCTCTCTCTCTACCGTGACTGCTGCCAGCTTCTCTCTGGTAAATCATCAACCCAAACGTGGCAAAAACTTTACGAGGACTTTCATTGAAAATAATTCAAATCGTATCCGCGAGCCACTTTCTGGGTCTGCACTTTGCAAATCCGAGTGCGAGGAAGCTGCTTGCCAATGGTAATTCATCAATTACCGTCTACGAGCATATTTAGTATTTGTTTCAATCTAGTATTTTCACTTCTGTCAAAGGAATTTTATATCATATTATATTATATTATATTTATTTTTAAATTTTTTTTTCTAATATTGAGGAAGGGCGTACCGGTCACACTTGGGTAAGCAATATGAGTACAAAATCCCTTTTTTATAAAATTTTAAATTATTAATAAGTTTGTTTAATTAAAAATAGTGGAATCAATTCTTTCAGACTGGTATTAGATGCTATCCCTTTTCACATGGGCTAACGCAAAAAATTTTGTAACAGTACAATGAGACTCCTTAGTTGGAACTTTCGTGAATTGGACAACTCTTTTCAGCTTTAGGCCAAAACGTTGCATACCTTTTACTTTGATGTTATTTTTTGATAGAATTTATCATGATAAGTCAGAATTATAATTTAATCATTTATATTTAATTATTTTATTATGTATATTTTTAAAGTGAATATTTAGTTCAATTCATTTTTTGATACTCTTTTGTAAATGCAATTATATGATTAATACTGAATAATTAATTTATATTAATAAAATACGAATGTAATTATATAATTTTATACATATTTAAAATTCACAGTTTACTCAGCAGTTTTGATATCATGTTAAATTTGAGCATCGAGTATATTATGGATGACTTGAGTCAAGTAACAAACATCACAAGAGTATGAAACATCATTTTCAAAAAAGTTTCGTAGGAAGAGACAATGATGCTTGAGTCTCAGTGTAGGTAATACGTCTCTTGCTCTTTCTCTCTCATAATGGTCCTTTGTCCTGAGGTAACCGGCCTCTGTCTTTGTCATTCAGCGGTCTCCTCTGACCTGGAAGGGGGTATGCCCTCCTTGCTTCTGGGCAAGGTTGTGTGTGCATACATAAAATCCATGTTATCTTTTGTGGTAGATTGGTGTGGATTAATAAGGAGGACAATTTTAGATCCACAATTAATAAGTGGTTGTCTAGATTAGCTCTGGATGTTGTTTGCAAGCAGTGCGCCTCAAGAAGAAAATACCTACTAGAAATGGCTTGCTATTAGATTTGAAGGAAGAAGTTATTCTTCTTAAACATCAGTAGTGCTTATTGAACCAGAGGCATAGGCATCTTCTCTACTCGTTGGTGATTGGAAGGGTAGAGCATGAGTGGATTGTTGTTGATCTAAGTTATCGATGCCCTCCAGGTGCCAATGATGCAGACTGTTTCTCCTGGTTTTTGTGACCTCTGGTTCTCCATTCATCATGGCCTCACCCACCCATGGGTGGTATATTGCTTATAGTTGTTTTGGATCCTAGATTGCCTTGTTTATCACTATGGATGATTGTATGAGTCTCTCTAGTCAACTTTAATCTTTAAAGCTTTATTTCTCCTTTGATTCTCAAGTTTTCTAATGATAGCTTGATGAGCTATGGCAGCAGGATGATGATGTAGCAGAGATGTTATGCCATTTGTTTGTTCTTAACCTAATTCAGGTTAGAAATGGGCTAGGCTTATAGCAATCTAAATTTTTATTTTCTTTTTTATAATAGATATCTACACTCTATCACACTATTCAACCGCAGTAATTTAGATCACCATCACTCAGCTTGTCGGGCTCAAATGATGAGAAATTTGTCTGGTGAGCACTAAAATGACAAGTATACAGAGGACAATCATGATGGTGGACTAATGATAACAAGAACCAGTACATGTTCAATTCAGATATTTCTTTAAGCAGTAGAGGGTGGGACACATCGAGTTAAGTTTTTTATTTATATATTTCAAAATTAAATTTTAAATTAAATAAATTTTTATATTTTTAATTATAGTCAAATAAATTTTAATTTAATAAAATTTATTTTTTAATAATAAAATATTATTTTTGTGAATTTAAAAAATTAAAAATTATTTATTATTTTTAACTTAAATAAAATTACAAAAAAGGAGATTGAGCAATCTGATAAAAAATTATTTAATATTAAAATTATTATTAAAAGATTAGTACATGTTTAGTTAAAAATTTAATTTTAAACTTATTTAACACTTGATTGAAAGTATAAAGATTTTTTTTTATTTTAAAATTATTTATTTTTATGATAAAAAGATAAAAATTATCTATTTTTATATAATTTATTAATTATTATTCAATTTATTATATTTTTATTAAATAAAAAATTAAAAAAATAAAAATTTATACTTTTAATAGGGTTAAATAGGTTCAAAATTAAGTTTTGGATAGAATAAGAACTAAATTTTCTTATTAAGCGAAACAAATTGAAATTTTTGACAACAAATTTTAAAACATAAAATTAATATTTTTTTAATTTTGTAATAATAAAATATTAGTTTTATATTTTAAATTTTTAAAATAATTATTATTTATTCATCATGTTGATATTTTTTTAATTTTATTTTAATTAAAAATAATATTTTATTATAAAAAATAATATTTTACTAGATAATGTCTTATATAACCTTAATTAAAAGGTTTAATTTTTATTTAATCTAAAACTTAATTTTAAACTTATATAATATGTTTAGAAAGCCTTGTTGAATTGAAAGTAAATGGAATTCCACTAGAATTTGAGTATATACGTTATTCCTTTCCTTTCAATTTGTTAATATTTCTTTAGAGGCCGAAGGGCTGCAACACCAATAGCTCCAGTGTTGCAAGGAATATCTTTGCCAGGCCAATATATGATGTGGACTTGGATTGAATCCATTTGTTCAGTGGCTAATGTAAGGGTGTCTTCCATTTCATTTTGACCACAACAATGCATGAGCCATGCACAGCAAACACTTGAAGATAAATTCCAGTACGATACGCTATTCAATCTTTTATAACCCAAGAGACATATAGATGAAGCCCTGTTCGATGATGGGATCAGAAACTAATAACAATCATATTTTCCATCTTTATAAGGCACATGGCAATTATTTATTCCAAAATGCAACATTAGCTATCTCATGACAGATCAAATTTATGAAAATTAACCAAAAATTTTAATTATTTATTACAATTATAACAAAGCCACTTAAATGTATTTAGATTATTAATAAAGTTATTATAAATTCAATATATATGTGTATGTGGGGATTATTTAATTTATTAGTTTATGTGTTTAATTTTTCATTTACATGTTAATTTTATATATAAATAATGAATTTAGATGATTTGGCCTCAATAGCAGTAAATAAATTCAGCTACTGTACCTGGCCAAATTAGGAGTACAATTACAAATTTAAATTAAAATAACGAAATTGTCTGAGAGGGCTCGAGATCTTGTATGTGACGTAAGGGCTGGGCTCATGGTTGATGATTCCTTGTCGTTGCAAAGAGAGGCCCAAGGGCCTAGGGTGGGTCACTGTATGAGATCAAACGGTTCGTTTCTAGGAAAGAAACGACATCGTTAAATGGTTTTTACAGTTTCCACGAATCGAAGGAGGGAATGGGCCAACCCCAACCGGCCATGGCAAGACATGAAATCGATTAGCCTTCCGAATCCTAATCGAGAGAAGAAAGTGGAATGAAGTCAGCAGTATCATCACTGTTTAGCTCCAAGAATCTCAATCTCCACCATTCTCCTTTCTCTCCTTCTCATTATAGCTCCTCCATTTTACACTCCAAATCGATCGCTCGCCTATCTCCTACACTCTATCACAACATCAAAAAGAACACCACCTGCGATTTCATCAATCTTAACCACAAGTTCAAATTCCACTCTTCACTTGCTCCAATAATGGCTTCCTCTTTCAAGCCTGAGCAAGCCAGGGCTCCTCCCGCCGTCCCCTTGCCCACTCCTCCCGTTACCAAGGCATGACATGAGTTCTGCTTCTTTTTATGTTTTTAATTAACTACTGGAAGAGGCACCTGTTTGTTTATTTATTTTCTCTCTTTTTTCGTGGATTCAGTTTAAGATAGGGTTGTGCCAGTTACTGGTTACTGCGGATAAGGACAGAAACATTGCACATGCTCGCAAAGCAATCGAGGAGGCTGCCGGAAAGGGTGCCCAGCTAGTTGTCTTGCCCGTGAGCTCTGTTTTAGTGAATTTTTATCTATTAATTTGCTTATTATTGTGTGAAATACGGCTAATACAGTTAACAGTGACCAATTTTTACATAGAATTTCAAATGAAACTTACAATTATGCCTTATTAAACATTGCTTAGCTGGTCTATCTTAAGGTTCTTTTTTTTTTTTTTTTTTGGGTTAGAGGAAGACATGGAAGTTTGATAGCATTTGCAAGTTCTTCCTTTGACTTAAAAATTTGCTCTGCAATTATGTTTTGGGTTGAAATTCTTCATGTTGATGTCAGGAAATATGGAATAGTCCTTATTCCAATGATAGTTTCCCAGTTTATGCTGAGGACATAGATGCGGGCAGCAATGCGTCCCCTTCAACAGCCATGCTTTCTGAAGTTGCTCGACTTCTGAAGATCACCATAGTTGGTGGCTCTATCCCAGAACGTTCTGGGGATCGGTTGTATAATACATGTTGTGTCTTTGATACCGAAGGAAAGTTGATAGCCAAACACAGGAAGGTATATTCATGCTTATTTAAAGCATTGAGAGAGAAATCTAGTTTAAACTTATTAGCTTTAGCATCTCTTATATTCTTCAAAGTAACTTGTATGATATTATTGAATAATGACCTCCTAAGGTGAATGTATATCTTTCTTGTTGGGTCAAGGGGTGTGTCTAACATATTTGTATACCTACAGATACACCTTTTTGATATTGACATTCCCGGGAAGATTACCTTTATAGAGTCGAGGACATTAACAGCAGGGCAGACTCCAACCATTGTGGACACAGGTTTGTTGTGCATGAGTTTTAAAATCAAATAATATAATACATGTGCTTTACCCATTGAGAGAACATATTACATTTTAACAATGATCATTCTCAAGGTTTAGATAATGTGTACAAATGTTTGTACATCTTATTTGTATATGTTTCCTATGAACCATCCTATTTCTACTGAAAGCTTCTGTAGCTCTTTCTTTCATAAGTTCCTGTCTTTATTCAGAAAGTAGAATAGCTCTTTCTGGATGCCCATATTGCTTGGTAAATGTTCTTGTAAATCAAGTGCTTTTTGAATGACAATTTATAATATTATCCTTTTAGGATTGGCTTCTTGAAATCCTTGGTACAAATGCTTTTTCCTCTTGATCCTGGCAAATGATGAATATTTGATAGACTGCACCATTGAAGTAACAGTATCTGTTGCTTAATTATGTTTCTCTTTTACTTACTACCCTGTATGTGCATTGTGGGACTGTGGCTTCATTCAAAGGTATAACTGTATAAGTGGATTGTGGCTTCTTTCATACAATATAAGACCTGCTGACATGAAATATTAAAAATGGGCCTCATCTGTAGATAGATGAGAAAAGAAGAGATTTATAGATAGGAGCAGACAGTAAATTCTTATCCGTCTTCATCTTTTTTTTTCCCCCCTTCAATTTGAAGAACTTATCGGCGGTAGCAAACTAGTGATTATTGTTGAAGTACTTTGCTTATCTTTTTATGGTGTTATCTTTTTTAAGAATTTGTACATTCATTCCTTTTGTTTTCCATCTTTTTTTTTGGGGGGGTTGAGGAATTAACCATGAATTTGTTTTTGCAGAAGTTGGTCGTATTGGTATAGGTATCTGTTATGACATTCGATTTCAAGAATTGGCAATGATATATGCAGCAAGAGGTCTGTTTCTTCCTTCTATTGACTGTAATATCCTTTTGGTAATATTTGTGGATTTTGCCAGGTAAGCATAAATTTTCATTACCAATTTGCAAATTTTAGGGGATTATATCAGCAATTAAAGTTCTTCCACATTTTAATCAGAAATATGAATGTATCTATTAATATACTTGCAACTGCACAAACCTTAATAAACTTTTCAATTCTGCTCATGTTAAATTGGCAGTGTCTACTTCTCTGATTTCAACATTTCTAAAGTAAGGATCATGAATTTGTGAAGACACTATGTACTATTTAGTCTATGTATGATGCTTTTGATTAAGTTATTGTTTTAGCGTCATAACCTTTTTTCCCCCTTTTGTTTATGCTCTCTGATTACCTCTATACTTTAATTTTGGTCTTCTTAGGCCTTCCATTAGTTTAAATGTCAGATCGGTGTGTTGGTAATTATGTTGTTTTATCAGTTTCATTAATGAACTGAACACTGATGGTAGTGTCAGCATATTGTTGATGTCAGGAGCTCACTTGATTTGCTACCCTGGGGCGTTTAACATGACAACTGGACCGTTACACTGGGAGTTACTGCAGAGAGCAAGGTGCTATTATATTCAGTTATTTCAGTTTGCAGAAATCATCTCTGTGATAAATTTTTGTGCTGTTAGTCAATGTGCTAAATCTAGCACCCAGGGAGAGAATGTTTGGTGTCAGTGACTGCAGAGAGTATATGACATGATATTTTGTTATTATTATTAATGTAAATATTTTAGAGCCACTTAAGTGACAGAATAATATGGGAATTTTTCCTCCAAAGGATTTAGGTGATGCAGAGCAGAACTATTTTTTTTTCTGTGGAAACTGTCTTTGAGAATATCTTTATTATCTGCAAAAGGCATTTGACTTGTCATTTATTTTAATTGCGCATCCTGCTATTAGAAGAGGAAAAAATTCAAGACATAGTGCATTTATATTAATGGCGTGCCCATTATTATGCATGGTCTAGTATTAGTAGGAGTTGTTCTCATAAACTACTAACACTAGATGTATGCTTATGTTCCCTTTAACATGTTATTTTCCAGGATGAGGTTATGAACGTCCTCTTCCCAAAGTCTCTCACTCCTTTGTTAGTTCATTAATTCTATGACTAAAATGTAGAGCGTGGTCTTTGCTGTTTGTATCTGTATGTGATCATTTAATCTTTATACTGATTTTTACCTTGCTTTTTAATGTGCAGGGCTGCAGATAATCAGGTAAAGTAGTAAACTTCCTTTTGCTGTGTTTCTGGTCAAAGTTGTTGCTCTCTTTGGGAGACAGATATAGTATATACAGAAGTTGAATGCTTAAACCAAAATATGGTCACAAATTCAGTTCCCACTGTCTCCACCTGTAGAATCAAATATATCGCCTAGGACACCAAATATGATGTGGTAATTTTCTTAATCTGTAACAACCAATGCTTCCTATGCCTACAGGGGACTGCACTCACATTTTACTTATGCTGCATGCCTTTGGTTCAGTTTTTTTTCTTTTCTTCCTGTTGTGGTGGGGGGGAGGGGGGGATGGGGGGTGGTGTGGTTTGGGTTGTATTTTGTGTGGATGAGGGGCTGTATTGGATCACTAGAAAACCAGATAATTCTATTATAGTATACTTTTGAAATATGCAAGATGACCATTTTATCTTTCTTAATGGACATACAGCAAATTAGCTAATTAAAGAAAACAACAAAATTATGTTCTAAATGATAGTCTGGGCATTCATAAGATGGAAAAAAGGAGCATATCAAGTTGGGTGAATAATTCTAGTTATCTTCTTCCAGTCTAAACTTGTGTCCTTTTTCTTGGTCAGCTTGTTCTTGCTTAGTCCTGGAAAAGGATATATATATATATATATATATATATATATATATATATATATATATACAGAGCTGTGCTGGAAAGATTTGCCTGACTTTTTTACTTCTCTTTTGTAATGCAATCGCATGTGTTTTCATGAGTCAGATTTATCTTAGATTGAGTACTTTCTCACAGCATTTTTATGGTAATTTTTTAATGGCAGTTATATGTAGCAACTTGTTCCCCTGCTCGAGATGTTGGAGCTGGTTATGTGGCTTGGGGCCACTCCACCCTAGTAGGACCAGTAAGTGAATACTTAATTTGATCATCTTTTTTCTATAGTCACAAGTTGTTTGAGCAGATTTAATTCACAACAATACGTAAATGACAGTTTGGAGAAGTTCTGGCTACTACTGAGCATGACCAGGATATAATCATAGCAGAGATCGATTATTCTCTAATTGAGCTGAGAAGGTGGTCTGCCAGTCTGCCTTCCAACATCTCAGATTCTTGTAGTTAAAATGTTAATGTTTTAATCTCATTCATTAATGAAATTTATCTTTTTATATTCTAATTTTGTGCTAAAAAAAAAATATAGGACAAGCCTTCCCTTGACGAAGCAACGGAGAGGTGATCTTTACCAGTTGGTGGACGTCCAGAGGCTGAACTCTCAATCATGATGACAGGATACTGCTGCAACAGATGGGAGTTGACTGAGAAAGCAGTTATTTGTTCAGGAACAGTTGTTCTTTGCTTTAGTTATGTAAAAAATGTGTTGAATAATGCAGAGAAATTAGTCACTGAGTTGAAATAATTGCCAAAAAAAAAAACCCTCATTTCATCATGTGTGTACTCGGTGCTAAAAGCGAAGATTGAATTGATAAATTGGCATATGAGAAGTCTGGTGGTACCTTCTTCACGTTTTATTATGATTTATTTAATCCTTATACTTGGCCTAATCTAAGCCCACTAAAAAACACAATAAACCAAAGGCCTAATTATCAATAATAATAATAATTTTGTCATTAATCCTAAACTATGTACTGCCTATGTCACGTGCTCTTTCTTCTAATCAGTTGCATTGGCTATTGGCTAGTGTTTGAGAAGCTGGTTTTAGAGGTATACCATATGAAGTTTCTTGTTGCCAATGCTGTTTGTCCATTGTTGACCCATTAGGAAATGAAATAATAATGAAAGAAGTTGCCCTATTTTATTATGACATGCATTTGCAGCTATCCATAAACAGCAACTCTTCTATGCCTACCACCAAGCATCATAGAAATGAGACAGATAGGATTCTTGAAGAAAAATAAGAAGACGACATTGTGTATATCTCATTCCCCAGGCCTCGTTTATTCCCCACATTGACAAATATTTGAGGTTTTGTCTGCTATTTCTAAGACGTGTTTGGGACACTCCATTGGACCTTGGCATTGCATCTCTCATCATACCTAATACCAACCACAAGGTTGGCATTTGAAGCCACTACAAGCTACTAAATTTAAATTTTATACAATGTTAAATATATATATTTTTTAATTTTATAAATATAAAAAGAAAATTTTACCAAATTGAGCATCTAACTTGAGCTGATTTGATTTTAGCCCTGTTTGGTAATAATTTCAAGTTAGCGTTTAGTGTTTTAATAATAATCAAAAAATTATACTGGTTGGTAGTAAAATGTTTATATTAGTATTTAAAAGCTGAGAGATTAGTTCATAAAAAGTTACTCTCATAATTTTTAGAAATTGAATGAGTATTTTGATTAAAGTTAACAAAATAATACCACTATTTTTACATTTAATGACTAATCTAAAGTATCAAACGATTATTTTTACTGAACATATTTGTTTTAAATCACTATATAACATCTAATAGCTAACAACTAATATGTAATAATTAAAAGTTAATAAATAATTGATATATACTAAAACAGTTAAGAGCTACTAGAACAATTAATATTAGTTGTAAATAAATTTACCTATATTTTTAATATTGGGTTTAGAATGAATATTGTAAATACGAAAGTAAAATTCAATCAAATATAAATAGAGGATTGAATATCTTGAATTTTTTATTTGAGTCGAGCTTGAGTAATTCATTGTGTTAAATTCGTTGAATTTAGGATGAAAATTATGTCATTTTGCATCTGTTAGTTCAATTGAATTAAATATTTTTTATGTAATTGATTTTGATTTGAGAACTCATAATCTTATAAACAACTCTGATAAGCTAATTAATCAATTAAATTAAATTTTAGCTAAATGTAAAATAGTATCATAGAAAAGGAAATTAAAAAAAGAAAAAGTTAAAAAGAGATAAGTATATAAGTACGAGCAGTGCCGAGCTAAAAAATTATTTTTCGAGTGACTAACATAAATAATTTTAATACATTATTTAATTACACTTATTTTTTATATATTTTTTTATTCCCTATATATTTTAAAGGGCCAATATTTTATATTAAAAAATATCATAATAAAATATAATTAAGCTATAATTTTTTAATGATGTTAATACTTTAAAAAATTTTTGAATATATAATGAAAAATAAATAATTTCAATACTTTTACATTAATTATATCTTAATAAAATAATATAATTATTTTTTAAGGTGATAATTAAAATAAAATAATTTTATTCAACATAAATTAATTTTTTCTATGCATACAAGGAAAAATGAAAAGGATCGGAGGCCAACCTCCCCAATCCCCCCTCCCTCCACCCCTGGTAAAACTTCACAGTAGGGATGGCAACAGGTTGGATGTCCATAAAAATCAACTTACTCAAATTTAAATCTGATTAATATTATCGAAATTCAAACTTGTCACAACCCTGTTTAAAATTTATTCTCAACTATCTAAACTCGTCTCAAACCCGATTATTATTACTCGAAAAAAATCAGAACCTGTTTAATTTTATATATTTTAATTAATATTTTATATAAAAAATTATTTTAATTAATAATTTATATTTTAAAAATTTAATAATTTCATAAAATATTTAAATTTTATTTCATATAAAATAAAATATATAAAAATTTATAAATATTATTATAAAAATATATGTTTTATATTTAATTAAGTATTTATATAACGAGTTAAGGTAACAGATACTTAAATCCACAACGGGTATTATTTTTTAAATCCAAACCTCATCGTATAATACTCAAATTCGTCATATTATAGCTCAGTCAGATCGGATATCTATCAAAATTGATCCGTTACTATCCTTACTTCACAAATATAGTCTGCCATATAAGTCCGCGCCGATAAACCTCTTGCTCCGTGACACTGGGCATGGGGGAGCAATCAGAGTGATGAAGAGGGCATGCGGTGCAGGTGAGCAAGAGGAGAAGAAAGCAACCCGGTCACACGGTGCACGTGGGTGCAGCATGAACGGACTCTTGCATGCAGAACACATGATGGAAGTAGGGATAGCAATGGGACATTGAGAACGAAAGGCGAGAATCACTTCCTCTGTCTTTCTCCTGTAGAGATTTATGGTTTATTTAGTTGTGAAAAATTATTTTTTATTTTTATTAAAAAAATTACAACTTTTATTTTTTTTAAAAAAGAAAACATAAAAATGTGTTCATTTACAAATAATAAAAAATAATTTTCTTATTTAAAAAAATTTTAAAAATTATTTATATCTTTTATAATTAAATTTTTTAAATATATGTTATTCATTTATTTTATAATAATATAATTAATTTTTTATTATTATAAATAAATATTTTAGATACTAAAATGTTGTCACATAATTTTGGTTATAAAAAAGTGATGATTTTTCATTTAGAAAACAAAATTTTTGTTATAAAAAAATAGTAAAAAATAAATTAAAACTGTTTTTTAAATTTTAATTAAAATTTAGAAAATTGATACATATGAACATAATTTTTTTTTAAATTACTTTAATTTTTTTATAAGTGAACAGGTCTTAGAGTCGAAGTGGAAGTTTTATTTTTTACTAAGAAAGGGGCAAGTTTTTCACTGACAGTTTATTTATTTATTTAAATTTATTATTATATAATATAAATTTTTATGATAATTTTATATAGTAATGATATGGGATAATTTAAAAATTTATTATAATATATTATAAAAATTTTTATAAAATAAAATTAAAGTGAAAAATTTTTTAATAATAAATTAAAATTTTCCATACAGAAGTATAAAAATTACCCGAGCAAGAATAGTGCCTTTCCTTAGGGTTATGGGTGTGTGAGAGAGAGAAAGAGAGAGAGAGAGAGAGAGAGAGAGAGAGAGAGAGAGAGTCTCTGTCTGTCCTGAGTTACAAGGAAAGAGTCTCTGTCTGTCCCAAGTTACAAGGAAAGAGAAGATGCTCCTCTTTTCTTTTCTTTTCTTTTCTTTAGCCTTTCTCCAAGAAACAAGAAACACCATTGTAATAAATCTTGGGATCCCCAATCCCAATGTCCCTTTCAAAACTTTCCATTAACCCTTTGACTCACCGTCGGATCATCCCCTTCCCTCCCTCATCCAATTATCATCGCACGGTCAAATCTTAGGGACCACTGTTAAAGATTTGTATTTCTGTTCACGTGAACAAATCTAAGCCCATGTCATGTCACGTGGCAAATTGCTGAGGAGGCAAGGCGTAGGGCCCAGTTTCGTCTTATGTCTGGTTCGGATTAGATCGGAGAGGAGGTGTTTGGGACATTAACTTATCCAAGATAGGTGCAAGGGAACCATCTTTTCTAATCACTCTTCCCATTTTTGTTTTTATTGATTAGAGACTAATTCATAAATTACTCATTTAAAAAATAATTATTTTAATTGATTATTACATAATATATATTTATATATTAAAAAATAAATTAGAAATTAAAAATATATAAATGTTAAAATTGAAATATTTAAATTTTAAATATATAAAAATAAATTATTTTTAAATAAAAAAATATAATATTATTAAGGCATGTTATATTGGAGACGGGTAAACATTCTTTTTATTTCTGTTTGCATAATATTGAAATCAAACGAAATGTGTTACAAGAATTTTAAATGAAAAATTACATAATAAAATTATATATATTTTTAATTATTAATTATAATAAATCATACATAAATTTATTATAATTAATTATCATAATAAAATTAGTATATGCACATCAATTTTAATAAATAAAAATTTCATTTAAACGTAAGTAATGATCGTCCAACATGTTTTTTAGTTGGAGTTTGTTTGGCAGACAAGGATGAAGACAGATACGTAGATCGTAATGTTATTTTCAATATATAGTCAAGGACTTGCAGCTGCTGTTTTGATTAGCCATTTTCCTAATGTGACATTGGTTACCCCATAAATTAACAAGTCCTTCAATTGTCATCAGACTGCTTATTATTGGTTATTTCAGTCAACAGCTTAATTTTTGATATAAAATATAAATTTTTAAAAGAAACAGCTGCAATATTATTTATCTCTTTTTTTTTTTCATCATACAATTGATTTATTTGGTTACGATATTAGAATTGATATTAAAAAAATTATTTTTTTAAATATATTAATTAAAAAATATTAAAAATAATTTAAAATTAAATTTAATAAATTTTAATTATAATAATATTAAAATAATAAAATAATTTTTTCAAACTATTTTTTTTAACAGTATTTAAAATGATACTTTATCAGAAAAATAATTTTAAATCTCTAAACGCAATACCAAACAAGTACAATATTTCTATCTACTTATGGAAATAAAATTAATCCATATTTGAGCTAGAGAATAAATTCATATGAAATTTTTATAATCGTGATGACTCTAAGAGTGCGTACGGTATAAGGTTTAAAAATAAAGAATTAAGTGTTGATACTGTAAGAGTAATTGTTAAGGGACTGAAAGATAATTAATGGTGTAACAATTAATAGTGTATTAGTACAAGGTTAAAAAATTGAGCTCACATTAAAATATATAAACATCTATTTTTATATTTTAATAACAAATATCAAAATTATTATTTTTTATTTTTATTTTTGGTAACAATATTTTTTATTTGTAAATAATATAATTTAAAAAATTTATTAACTGCACTTTTATTATCTACTATAATATTATTATGTTCTCCTTATCTTGCCAACTTACATATATGTATACACACACTAGACAACTTGACAAAAAGTTGCATAACACAAAATACAGTTTGGAAGTTTACAATATGGATAAATAACATCAGCAGAAAAATAAAAAAAAAAAGTCACATATATCCATAGCTATAGTCCTAACATAATAAGAAAAAAAAAAGTCACATATATCCATAGCTATAATCCTAACATAACTTATTTTGTAAATAAGAGAAAAAAAAATTCTATCATAAGCATCATCTAAATAGCTCCAAGAACCATTTTGATAAATTCATACTTCACATCTTCATTCTTCAAGCTGAAAAACATGGTCACGTCATAATTAGACATTCTCCTCATAGTCAGTAATAAATATTTCAGATGTGGTTAGTCTAGAAACAAGGCCAAGTTCTTCACGTAGACAAACTCTATCATTTCTTTCTTCTCTTGCCAAAGCTTGCACAAGTTGAGCAATTGACTCATTGTTGCTTTGAATAACTTGTTGCATCATTTTTAAATACTTCCCTTGCATTGTCTCAATTGTTTTATAAGGTGTTTTCCTTTTTTTTGTTTGATTCATTACTTGTATTCTGAGCAATAAGAGCCTCATTAGATAATCTAACTTGCAATCTATTTCCACCATCATCTAGAGGAGAACTTTCTGAGAATGTATTACTTGCTTGGTTCATCTCTTGATTTTCTCGATCCACAGCATTTGCAACATTAGTCCCAGTAGCTCTATCCTTAGCATAGACTTCTTCAAAATCATCATACAAAGGCCAAGGTTTTCCATAAAACTTTGTGACTCTACAATAGTTAAAAGATAAATAAATAAGTTGTACTTTTTTTTCCAATAACGACATATATGTTTGTCAAATAAAGACATAAAAAAATAAGAAGAAATAATAAGTACCTTAACCCACTAATCAAATACAGTTCGATCTCTTGTCACCATCTTTTTCTCATCATCCCATCCAAAACCACTACCTTTTTCTTTAATCTCATATAGTGCAAAAAATTGTCTTTTTAAATATCTTAATCTGGAGTCTATATTTGATGCTTTTAAAGCACTGTCAGGTAGCCTTGTGGGCATTAGTTTCTCCAAATAAACTAAATGTCCTAATTCAAAACCACCTTCACTTTTGTACTTTCCTTCACGGTGCATTTGAATCAAAAAATCAATCAAACATCTATCTTCATTGTTGGTTCGTGTTCTTTATTGAAATTTTGTTTTATTCTGACTTTTATCGATCTTTGAATTATCCATACTACAAAAATAAAATTTTATAACGTAAAGAATATTAAATTTACTACGATTATATAAATACCAAATAATAATAATGTTAATAAGCCTTTAATCCAAAATAAAAGTTAAACTCAAATGTCAATCAATAACACAAACAAATAAAGCATCAGTAAATAGTTTAAATATCTAATTGATAGTCATATTTGCTCTCCAACTATTAAACATCTCAGTGGCCACGTTATCCCTCCAAGCCGTCCATTGGTCTAAGGTTTCTATTACTTCAATATGCTCTCCTTCATCATATGCTTCTCTAAAATTTTTCTCCATTTCAACATCCAATGTAGCTTCCAATGGATCAATTGTCATCTCTCTTCTAATAAGATCATGGAGTAGAGCACAAGCTGTTATAATATCAGTATGTCTACTTATATCATAACTATCACACCTTATCCATTTGTAAGATATAACATGTTCCCGTAGTATACCTAATGAATTACCAAACTACACCTACCGATAACCCATTGAATATCCTACAAGGGATTTTAAATGGATCATAGCATTTTATTGTATTTTTATTTTGTGAAAAAACTGCATGGTGATGATTAAAACTTAGCAAAACCCAAAATTTACAATCTGTTGAAAATGCAATATAAATTAAGTAAAAGATTTACCCTCAATCCATTTCACAAGTATAATGATAATAATTCATTAGAGATAAGAAACTTAATAGTACAAAAATTATATTTACATAAGTCTCAAAATAATATTAAAAATATTTATAATCTCAAAATATTATAGCAATGTAATGCTTTTTAAATACAACTGCTCAATGTCCATATAATCATATAAATAGCTACAAAATACATCAAAAGAGTTCACAAAATGGTATATCTAGTATATACCCAATGAGAACCTCAAAAGAGCTGCTCCAGCTATGATTCCAATAAGCTCACTCAACAACCTTTCCTTTCTCTTTACCTGCGATAGTATACAAAGCTGTCGCTGAGTATAACACTCAGTGGTGCACAACTAAGAATTTAATAACTTAAAATAAAGTATAACTTGTCAAAATATAACAAATCACATTTTCCATAATCATGAAAACATCACAATAATTTCTAAGTCCATAACATCCATTTATTGAAATCACCTTTCAATTGAGAATTCATAATTCACAAATCATAAATCACAAATCATAAGTGTTGCCAACAACAACACACAGTTTAGATCATGACACAAAATTTTACGATCAATGCTAAGGGTGTGCAAACGGTCGGTTCGGTTCCGAACCGAACCGAACCGATAAAACCGAAAATCGAAAATAAAAAATTTTAAAAACCGAACCGAACCGATTGATAAGAGAAAACCGAACCGAACCGATTGATAAGAGAAAACCGAACCGAATCGAACCGATAAATATCGGTTCGGTTCGGTTTTAAACCGATCAAACGGAAATTTATAAAATTTCATATTTTTAACATTAAATCTAAATAATAAAAACATAAAAACAAAAAAAATTAAAAATCAAAACTCAAAAATCTTAAGGTTCGGTTCGGTTTTCTTTGATTTCGGTTCGGTTCGATTCAGTTCGATTCAATTTGGTTCGATTTTTTTTATTTCCTATATATATTAATAATTTCGGTTCGGTTCGGTTTTTTTTATTTTTTTATGAAAATAACCGAACCGAACTGATTAATCCGAAATTATCAAAATTATAAACCGAACCGAACTGATTAAATTTTAAAACCGAACCGATTGAACCGAATTAATCGGTTCGGTTCGGTTTTTCGGTTTAAACCGAAAACTGCACACCCCTAATCAATGCCGTGTTGTACACCACGATAAAGCAAATCAACCTCACTAACCGTTATTAATGAGGGAAGGGCTAGCTAGCTAATGAGTACTCATCTAGTCTCACGTCACTAACCGTTATTAATGGGGGACATAATCAAAATCAATTATCAAACCCCAAATAGCCATTACTATTGGAAAATTCTGAAAGGGACTGTCATGCTAACTGTGGTTTTAAAATAAAATTTCAAGAGTTTCTAATTCAATAATCATATTTGTAAAACAATAAACATATTCAAATCATCATAAAACCCATAGAGGGGTTGGCAACACACAAATGTCCCAAATGCAAGGGAAAAACCATATGTCATTCATATAAAGTTCATTCAAAACAAATTTCAAGTTAAAAACAAAAAGGGAAGTTAGTTGTGCACAAACCTTCGATGACTCTCCACTTTCTTCACTTACTTCTCCTTGTCCGTCATAACCTCTTTTTCTACTGAAATCACACAAGTAGAATGTCTCAATACTTATACTAACTATTGCCAAAAACTCATTAAATAAATGTCTAATGAATTCCTAAATTAGCTTTGAAATTTCAAAGTATTTTGGGTTTTGGACAGTTTAGTGCTCTGATCTTTAAACCCAATTTTTACTTAATTTCAATTATAATTTGGTGAGGTGCCCTCCATGAAATTTGTTCCTCTTGGTCTCTGATTTATTTTTCTTTTTGAATCACCTAATTTGGAGTTTTTTTTAGCTTAAGTTATGATCAATTTACTAATTACTGTTTACGTGAGCAACCCTTGCAGATTCCAGGTTTTCAGAATTCTGCCCAATTTTATATCTAATATTCGGGCCTCTTATGTTCATAATTTGATCTAGGTCCTCGAAACAATATTGTAGGTCTCTATCTTTAGTTTCCAAATCATTTTGAATCACTCCGATTGGAGTTTTTTAGAAAAAGTTATGACTTGATAACCATGCTAGGGTCATAAAGCCATTTGGCTGAATTGTTAGAAATCCAACTTAGACCATTCTACTTTCTCTAGCAAATTTCCCTAAGTTGCCCTAAGATCTAGGTTCTGGTCAAAACATAAAAGTTGTAGTTCTATGTGTTATAAAAATTTTAGCTTTGAAATCACTGCATTTATAGTTTTGTAGGCCAAGTTATGGTAAATTTACCAAAACTAATCGAATAGCCATTTTTCCAGAAATTTCAGACTATCCAGGTTCAGGCAGATTTGTTGACCCAATTTTGCCTAGCAATTTGGTTGGGTTAAGTTCATAATTTGGCCTTAAGTTCCTCATATGAAATGTTCTACTATGTTTTAGATTTCCATCGGTTTAAGAATCACCTAATTTAGAGTTTTTTAGAATGAGTTATGTCAATTTGAAGATTACTGTTTACGTGGTCACTCTACCAGGTCTAGAATTCCTACATCCAGATTCAAGGCTCATTTAGGGTAGCTTATAGTCATTTTCTAGGCAGGGTATCTTCATGAAAATTCTAGCCCTATGTCTTAAGTTTCATTTTCAATTAGTTTCAAACCAATTGGAGTTGTGTAGCTCAATTTTAAGCTGCCAAGGACACTGGACTCAGTGTCCAAAATTTCAACCCTAAGGTTTAATTGTCACCTCCCTTAATTGCTTCCACTAACCAACATTAATTCACATATAATTCATCCCAAATGACCATAATTTAACATTAATACATTCATAGTACTTTATAGCACAAAACCCCCAATTTTTCAAAACTCTATTTTGCAATTTTCTCAATCCATACCATTCCATTAATTTCTTTCATCAATCAATGGTCAATTCACACTAAAGAAACTTCAAAAGACCATAATTTGCCATTATAAACACTAATTACACTTCATACAATAAAAACCCTAATTTTCCATGAACCATAATTTTCCATTTTTCCAATTTATGTAATTACCATGCAATTTCACTACCCCAAATATGTATACCACTTCAATTAACCTTGAATTCGTCATCAATTTAGTTAAAACACATCAAACCCTACATTTTCCCCAAGTTGGCCGAAATTCTTTCCTTCCCCTACATGCATGATTTTCTTTCAATTTCACATGTTATTTCTACCCAAAGTGACCTAAATCCAAGTAATATACCTATAGTTAAGTTTGAAAGTTACTTACCTCAAGTGACTTTTCCAATCTTCAATTTCTCTTCCAAATCTCTTATTCTTCTTGCTTCAATCCCTCAATCAAAGGTTACTTTGATGTTTCACACTAATTAGATGGAGAACCCATGGATAAAAAGTGGGGAATCAAAGTTGGTGAAGGGTTGTTAATCGAAGAAGTGAAGAAAAGAAAAGAGAAAGAGGGTGGGGAACGATGGCGGCACACAAGAAGAAGAAGAAGGAAAAAAATGGCTTTTAATTTTAGTGTAATTTATCTTATCCCTTATATGATTATCCTCAAAATTAATTTATTTAAATTATAAATTTTAATTGTGATATAAATGTAATTAAACTTAAATTTTTATTTCTTTTCTTTTTTTTTTTTTACATTTACTCTTTACTTTTCCTCAATATTTCCTCATAATTCAATACATTATTTTTCATTTAATTTAAATTGACATTTTAGTCAAAAATCAACTCTTGAAGTGAATTGACCAAAATGCCCCTCATCGGGTTATAATCCATCTTTTTTATAATACCCGATAAGTTCTTAGATTCTTGGTTCACTTAAATTATTATTGTATCTATCTCAATAAATTTTTTATTTATTTTTGGTTCTCTATATGACTTTGAATAGTATTACTCACAAACAATAATGGTGCTATTCAAGGCTCGGAGGTTCGGGGTATTACAATAACAATAAGTGTTCCATAGAGTTTTCCATTGCATCTTAAGTAATCCAAAACACCGTTCAATGACATCAACTCTTGAAGTGAATTGACTAAAATGCCCCTCATCGGGTTGTAATCCATCTTTTTTATAATACCTGATAAGTCCTTAGATTCTTGGTTCACTTAAATTATTATTGTATCTATCTCAATAAATTTTTTATTTATTTTTGGTTCTCTATATGGCTTTGAATAGTATTACTCACAAACAATAATGGTGCTATTCAAGGCTCGGAGGTTCGGGGTATTACAATAACAACAAGTGTTCCATAGAGTTTTCCATTGCATCTTAAGTAATCCAAAACACCGTTCAATGACATTTCTAGCTGATGAGTATTTCACATTAAACAACTCTTCTTGATTGGTCGGAAGATAACCATCTCTCCATTCATTAAGGTGATAACATTGTCCTCTATAAGGAGTTAAAAATCCATTTCCATTTGTGTAACCAGCATCCACAGGGTAGTAATACCCTATATACTCCCAAAAAAAATTAATATTTTTTCTTTGCTATTTAAAATTTGAACTAAAATTATAAGTTCATGATCATCTCACCATGAGGTATTTTTAATGGATTTCTCCTAATAATAGCATCCCTAAGTATTCTTCCATCAACAGCAGACCCTTTCCATCCAGGCAAAATATAAATAAACTACATGTCTCAATAGCACACTCCTAAAACATTTGTCACCAATTCTCCCTTTCTTGTTCTATATTTGGGTTTATCTCTCTGTAGTATTTTTACCTTCATGTAGGTTCCATCTAATTGTAGAAAAAAGTTAGGACAGAATTGAAAAAAGTTAGGTAAAATATCAATATGCATAGATAATTTGTTTAATAAAGAAATTATGCTCAAATGTATACCTTGAACCATTTTAACCTATTATCTGTGCAATTCTCAAGAATAGGCTCTAGTGTTTTGAGCAAAACTCTATGCAAGCGTAAGATAGCTCATAGGACAGAATTGAAATCTCTATTAATGGTTTCTTGTGACTGCTTCAACTTATGCTTGATCATCCTATTTTTTTGTGTCATGTGCAAGAATGAAAAAATTGCTACTCTTTCCTTAAGGAACATATGTTTTGTATTTTTGAGATGTCCAATGGTGCGAAGCATGTGACATAGTGTATGGAATGTATGCAAGTCCATTCTGAGTTGCTCAATGCAACTCAAATCACTATGAATAAAATTAGTAATATTTTTAAGTCCCTGATCAATAGTCATTTTTGAACTATTATCAGTGCAATTCTCAAGAATAGGCTTTAGTGGTTTGAGCAAAACTCTATGCAAGCGTAAGATAGCTCATAGGACAGAATTAAAATCTCTACTAATGGTTTCTTGTGACTGCTTCAACCTATGCTTGATCATCCTATTTTTTGTGTCATGTGCAAGAATGAAAAAATGGCTACTTTTTCCTTAAGGAACATATGTTTTGTATTTTTGAGATGTCCAATGGTGCGAAGCATGTGACATAGTGTATGGAATGTATGCAAGTCCATTCTGAGTTGCTCAATGCAACTCAAATCACTATGAAGAAAATTAGCAATATTTTTAAGTCTCTAATCAATAGTCATTTTTGAACTATTGATTGGCCTATCAAGTTGTTCCATATACTCAAGTATCCAGATCATGCCAAAACACATATTTATAAGGATCATTGTCATAAATCTAAGAAACCAAATCATTAAAAACATCATCTTTTTTTTTTCTTGACAAAAGGCTACTAGGCATACTGCCAATTAAAAAGGAAAAAAAAAAACCATAAAACAAGTCAAGGGATGCCTATAAGTTTTGATTGGTACAGTAAAAAAAGAAAAAAAAAATCTATCAATTCACAGATTATATATACAAATTTTATTAGTTCATAGCAAGCAAAAGAAATTTGAAATATATATATATATATATATATATATATATATATATATATATATATATATATATATATATATATATATATAATTCATAATGGAATAAATAAGATAGACATACATATTTTTTATACTCAAAAAATTTATACAACCTATTTGGCATTAAGTTTTAAAGACTGAAACTGCTATTCTGAATAAAAAAATAATTTTAAATGCTGTTGAAAAAAGTAATTTGGACAAAGTTATTTTGTTGTTTTAGTATTTTTATAACTAAAACTTATCAATTTTAATTTTTAATTATTTTTTAATACTTTCTAATTAGCATATTTAAAAAAATAATTTTCTCAACAGTAGTTTCAATAATAATGCCAAACAGGCTAATAGTCTTGCTCATGTGATTGAAAAAAAAATTATGCCTTCTTATTATTGTAGGAGACGAAGAGTTTTTAGAGATGAAGAGTCCAAAAAATAAAATAAGCTAAAAAGAAATAGAAAGAGGATATATAAATATCGTGTTTAACTTCTGTTAACCTACACACTTTAAAGTTAATATTTAATTCTTAAAGAGAGGTTAAATATTAATGAGATTAAAAATTAACTTATTCACTTTAAAATATTTAAATAATATTAAAAATTATAAAATTAATTATTAATTTTTATTAATCTCATACTAAACACACCATAAAATTTAAACTTTTAACTTTACAAATAAACCTTGGAGATGTGATTTAATTAAATAAATTATATTAATCTGATAAGTTAAACTCTGCCGATATAAGATAAGAGTTTTAGTAATTTAATTGCTCTTGTTATATTGGAGGTGGGTAATTAGTAACCCACAAATCAAGCAGAGTTGTAGAAATCCAGATTCGAACATTGAAAACTCGGAGACGCGTGGCAGAAAATAATTTGAGAAAGTGCTCCTGACTGGGAAACTGTATTAATGAGCATGACGTGTGCGTGTAGACATATCTTAGGACAGAGATGACCCACCAAAATACCGCACGTGTCAAAGGTGGGCATCAAATATTATGCGGTTTACATATAACTGACAATTAATAAATATATAAATTAATGAATTAAAATATTTAATAAATCTCTAAAAATATACTCAATTGTTAAAATTAGTTAATGAGTATGATATATCAACTGTTTCTAATTAATTGATAGTTAATTTTATTTTTTTATTTAAATTATATTATTTTTATAAAAAAATTATTAAAATTTTTACATCTTTAAAATAATTTCTCATATTAATAAAATATTTAAAATTATAAAAATAATTAATAAATAAATATAAAATATTATATTAGTGAATTAAAATATTTAATAAATCTCTAAAAATACAGTCAATAGTTAAAATCAGACTAATGAGTATGGTTGATAGGATACCATCAACGGTAGTTTATATAACTCTACTTTTAATATTGTTTCTCCTTAATTGATTAATTTTATTTTATTTTTTTATTTAAATTATATTATTTTTATAAAAAAAATTACGAAAATTTTTATATTTTTAAAATAATTTCTCATACCAATAAACTATTTAAAATAAATAAATAAATAAATAAATATAAAATATTATAAATACAATAATTATAATATTATTTATTATATATACTAAAAAAATGATTATATTTTAATATATTATATAATAAATTAATAATTATATATATAATAAATAATATAATATATACTATGATTAGTTATTTTATAAAAATGATAATTAAATATAATTTTATCATTAATTATTAAATAATAAAAACATAATTATTAAATTTAGATCGAATCGGCTGATTGAATTAGTGAACTGTTGAATCAGTTATTAAATAAGTCTGAATTTATAATTGAATCAGATAAAAAAGTGATCATACATGACTCAATTTATTTAATGATTGAACTAGTAAATTAATATGATCCAATTAACCCGACTGATTAATTATTCAGTAAATTTTTTTTTAGTATTTATATAAAGAATTAAATTTAAACCTTATAAAAAAATTTTAAGATCAAAATGAACTGAATTAGCTTGGTATTATATGTTTTTTTTATTTTAATATATTTATTTTTAATATATATTTAATACTTTATAAATATTAAAAAGAGAACTATAAATTTATAAAAATATTTTTATATACTATATTTCTTGAATATTTTTATATAAATTTAAAAATATTATTAAAATTAATGAAATATATTTAATAGATATTAAATTTTTATTTTAAATAATTAAAATTTAATTAATTATAATATTTTATTTATATTAATAGAAATTTATTTAATTTATATATATTTAATTAATTTATATATATTTAATTAATTTTTAATAATTTATTAGCTAAATCATTAATCTATTCAGTCGATCTCTTTATCATATCAATTTTCAAAACCGAATTTAATAACTGATAAAAACCGCTATTAATTATTTGCCTTTAATGGTTAAACCAAGCAAGTATTATATTACTATATAAATCAAATTTCGCAGGGTGAACATTAATAGTTCACGTGCCACCCCGTGGAGCCCACATGGCCCAAATAGTCAGGACCCACGAGGTCCACGTGATGCCGAGAGATAAGCCGCTAATTATTAGCAAATGGCAAGGCCCTTGCAAGAGGAAAATACTTTTATATATATATTTTGGATGTATATAGTAAATCAATTTAAAAATTATATTATATAAATTTGTAACAAAAGTTATTTAAAATTCTATTTTACTTAAAGAGATATTATCCAATATTTCAATACAACAATATTATATACTTGTACTCAAAATAATTTACTTATTTTTTTCTTCAAAGAAAGACACTTACATAAAAAAAAAAGTATATATTTACATTTATAAATATATACAAAATTTATGTAAAAATATGAAGAGGTTATATAGTATTATTAGGTGGTTTTATATTACATATCAATTAGGAAAAATTATATAATAAAACTATAACAATTGATTGTGATATATCTTATATGAGTTTCACTATAATAAATAATTATAATTAAATCGTTGTACACTAAATAAAAATATTCTTAACAAAATTTATGTGATTAAATTAGTCTAAAAATTATTAAAAATGAAAAAAAAACAAAATTAATAATAAAAAATAAATTGAGCAAAAAATAATTATTTTATAACTAATAAAAATATTGTCTTTCTATTATTATTAATAAAATATATTACAACTAAAAATTACTATTTATTAATAAATTAATAAATGGTGAAATGAAAGAAAATAGATGAGAAAAAGAAGAAGAAGAGAGAAATTAGGAAAAAGAGTGAAATGAGAGAGAAAAAATTATATCTATTAATAAAAAAATAAGATAAAAGGAAAAAATATAAAAAGAAAAAAATTAAGAATAAAAGAAAGAGAATGAAAAAAGAGTGAAATGAAAGAAAGAAAATAAAAAAAATGAGTGAGGTAAAAAAAAAAAAAGTTTGTAGTTGACATACGTAAATTAGCAATGGATTGAAAATCTATTATTAAGTTTAAAAAAAAGTGAGTTTTTTATCTTCATAAATTAGCAATTGATTCAAAAAATTCAATATCAAATAAAAAAAATTATGAATTTTTGAAAAAATTGGCGATTACCTCTACCATTTAGTAAAGGAATTAAAAATTTATTATTAATTTATCAACGAAATTAAAAATCCAAGCTAATTTAGCAATAAATTAAAAATTTATTGCAAAATTTAACAATAAATTCAGATTTTTTGGGTAATTAAAAAAAATCCACAATAATAAAATTAAAAATTTGTTGCTAAATCGAACCGAATCAATTTTTGAATTGATTTATTTTTATGGGAAATTTATGAATTATATTTAATTATATATATTAATTGTTTAATTTCATTGATTAATGGTTATTAGGTTCAAACCAAAGTCAAAATTAAACCAAATAACTTGAAAATCAAGTCTAAATTAAAAAATCAATAAAAAATCAAAACTGATCGGTTTAAACCAAATCGAATCAAACTAAAATAGAGCGATTCAATTCGATTCAATTTTTTATCCATTTCGGTTCGGTTCAGTTTCTAAAATTTAAAATTCAATTTTTATAATTTAATTCGGTTCGGTTCGAACCAAATACTCACCCCTATTCTACACGTATATAAGGAGTAGTATTTCTTCGGCTTAATTTTTTTTTTTCAAAATAGTAATTTGTCTCAATGTATTTGGCGTAACTAAACTGACTAGCTTTGCTATATTTAGTGCAATATTTAGTAAGGTAATGAATGCAATTATGAATTTCCTTTTTAATTTCAAACTAAATATATGATTGAAATTCTTAAATAACTATAATTATTCAATCATTAAAGAAGTAGTTGAATGATCAAATATATATTGCTTAAAGGGAATTTGGGCTTGGAACTCATACCACATATACTAAGGGCAGATTTTTGGAAGGAAATTTGGAAATGAAATGGATTGAGTAATTTTTGTATAGATATAATTAGTCTTATCATGCCAATTCTTTTAATAGAGGCGTAATAATCCTCTCCCAACATATTTACGTAGAATTTAAAATCATGACCCTGATATTAATTATAGAATAGAGTACTTTATCAAAGTTTAAATTATTAATAGAAACGTAATTATAATTCTTATAGTATAGTAATCCAAACACAAAGAGATTTAGATAAAATGTTAATTCACTAAATTACCTCTACTCAATAATAACAATTATTTAACATATTTAAAATTTCATTTGTGGATTTTATTTTTCAATTCTATATATAATATATTTATAATCAAACAAATTCCCTTAAAATTTCACATATAAATCATACCTCAAAGACGAATAATGGTTCTGCACTGAGCCGTAGATGGGATGGCAGTTCTGAGCTTTGATTAAAAGGACAGATGGGACCAATGTCTCCATGACCAAAATTATTTGCCCTACCAAGTATTTAATATCTCCCAAAGATCTTTTAATATAAGAATAAGATTTGCACGGTAATGGTTATTGGTGGAAGCCACCCTTGCATGTACTTATTCACACAATGCCTAAGATACTGTTGAAGCCCGTCGGAGAGACCAAATCTATGACCTTTCTGCATCACTTCCCTTCCTTTTTCATACCTGAAGTTAGGGTTCTTAAAGGCTGATGCTTGTTGTGTGCATTATAGCCCATGTCACGAAATGGAAGAACAAGAACCAACCATAAATGGAAAACATGTGATCTTGGTAAGGATTATGGAGGCAGATGTCTGTTGACTGCTGCCAATCATGGCATTAAGGCATTTGTGGGTTTTTATTAATTACACCCCCGTGGATCCTTTCCTTTCCAGTCTACTTAGTTTTATGTAATGATGTAGTTTCTTGTTTCTTAATTAAGATGCTATATATAAAGAGAAATTAACCATACTATTGTAGATATTATGAATTGTTTATTGATCTTACATGTATTTTTGCGTATAGTAAATATTGGATATAAAATAAGAAATAATTGTTTAAGATGATTGAGTCATGTACAATGCAGAAAATCAAATGTCTCATTACGGAACTGTAATAAATTAGTAGTAAAATGAGTTAAAATTAAAAGGGGACAGTTTAAGAAAGTGTAAAGAGAAACGGTACTAAAATATTTATAAATTTTGAATATTAATCCAGATATATTGTCTAATAGAGCTGGATGATAAAAACAAATAAATTAATATAATCAGTCCCAATTAGTTTTGAAATAAAATTTAATTATTATCCTAATTTTATTAGGATTTAAACTCAAAATCTTACTTCTCTAATTATGATTTTAATATCATTGAAGTGAAACTTATCATTGGTCTATTTTGTGTTTTTTCTTATATAATAAAAGAGACATTTTTATTTAAACTTAATTTACCATAAATTTAATACACGAATATAATTTTTTTATGTGTTTAAGTCAATCCCACTATATATTATTAATTAGTATTTAACTCCGAACCAAATCCATGGATATAAATTCTATTCTAAGTTATGAGCTGCAGTGCTATCTTCTTATAAAAGAAAATTAATATATATGAGGTTGAAAGTTTGAGCATATATATTAATGGAAGTGGTGCATGTCAAGGTGGAACCAACATTTCAACAAGCATGATTTATTACATAGTGGGAATTTATGCATTGACATTAGTTTCGCACCTTTAAATTTTACACATAAATATCATTATTGATGTTCGTAATTAAATAATTGTTGCATATTTTAGTAAATAAATTTCAGGTAATGATTTTAGCCAAATTCAAATATAATGTTATTATTGTAACAAAAATATTAATAATCACTTGGGCAATGAAAATATCTTAACTTTGATCAAAATTTGCTCATAAATATGCTTTTTTCTCCATCTTAATAATTAAGGTTCGGATTTTAAAATTATATCATAAAGATGTATTTTTCTCTTTTATAAATTTTTTAATGTGATGTGAATAATCTATCTTAGATTGAATTAAAAAAAATTATTATTTAGTCATTTTATTTTAATAAAATTAAATATTTAATAATTTTATTTTGAAAAATAAATTAGTTAGTCTTTGCATTTGTATTTTATTTACTATTTAGGCTCTCTAGTTATTTTAAGGTCTGTTTGGTATTACTGTTACCAGTGTTATTAAAAAAATATATATATATTTTTAAATATATTAGTCAAAGAATATTAAAAAATAATTAAAATTAATTAATAAATTTTAGTTATTAGAATACTAAAATACAAAAAAATAATTTTTTTTAAAATTATTTTTTAATAACATTGAAAATGATTTTTTTTTCTAAAAAATGATTTTAGCCTTTAAATCTCAATGTCAAAATGCATTTAGATGTTAGTTTGAATTTCATATAATTTTTGTAATTTGAAAAATACAATTATATAATCCTTATTTTTTTATAAGTCTTGAACTATTTCATCTGGTAATTGTAATTTTTCTTTTTTTTTTTTTTGAATTCTTTGACTAACAAAATATTTAATTTACACTAAATGAATGGATTAAAGATAAATAAAATAAAAATATAAAAATTAATTAATAAAATTTTTAAATAAAAAATAAATAAATTAAATTAAAATAAAAAACTAAATAATAAATTTTTCTTAAAAAATTATTCATAATACTACTTATTGCAATTAAAAAAAGTTTATTTTCAAAGAACTTTCTGGATGTCAACCCCTGTCAAAAATCAAGTTTTTTCACAAATTTTATTTTTAAATTGACAAGATATTTTTTCTTTAAAAAAAAAAATGAGAACCATAAATTTCTGAGCATATATATTTTAATAATAATAAAGAAATTCAAATTGTTTTTCCAAAGAAACAACACTTTACTCTAAAACTAATTAAAAAGCTATTAAAAAAATATATAAAAAAATATTTTTGACAAAAAAAAACCCTTAATTATGTTAATCTTTTCCACAATATAGACAAAACAAAATGGGGTTGAATCATAAAGTTACATCAAAATTATGATCAGCTGCTTCATTCCATAATGTTGGAAAAAATTATGCAACGTGCAAAAAGGTTATTATTTTGACTAGCTACAAACTAATTAAGCAACTTTATTAATACAGTAAAATTATTGTTTGAATTACTCTGCTTTAAGGAGAAGGACCGTTATGAAATTCACCATGCAAATAAGGCTCCTTTGTTAAATTTTGCATGATTAAAAAGTTCAAAAAAAAAAAAAAAATTACGGGCTCCCCTTAATTATTAATTACCACAATGGTTAAAGGCCATTCTTTCATCCACTACTTTTCAACTGTCATTTCTGCAATTGGGTAATGGAGCTTCTCCTCCTCACTTTCAAATTCAAAAGATCACAACAAAAGCTCTATAGGGTCCCATTTCAAGCGGCTCAAGTACAATAATCCTGTTTGTTGAGTACATGAAGAATCTGTAAATTTCCATGTGCCTCTATAATTATGTCTTGCTCTTCTATTTTATTCTGTATAAATGATTCTTCATTTTACTACCCAATCAAGACTTCTAAGCATATACAATTTAGATTATTATTATTTTGCTAATAATTTAATATTTTTAATATAAAAAAAAATCATAAATTTAATCTATAAACAAATCTATTTGCATTATTTATAATGGTACCATGTTAATTTTTAAGTAAATTATACAATGCCTTTCACTATATGTACACCATCACTCTTAAAGAAATAAATCCCATACTTTTAAATTCAATATAAAAATATTTTTTTAGCAACCCCATTTAGAATTATAAATTTTTAACAAATTCATGTGCAATGTTCTTAATTATATTTATATTGGACAATAATTGAAGTTTTTATTTCCCATTCTTACTAAATATTGGAAAATTTTTAATAGTTTTCCCTACCTCAAAGATCATTGTACATTCATATTCCACTTTATCAATAAGCTACACTGCACAAATACCTAATCCCAAGGAAGAAAAATTATTTTCTTAAAGCTCCCCCATACTTCATATTAAATATTAGACAAAAATTATTCTATGGCAACTAATATTAAGAAAAAAAAAAGCTTTAATATTAACCAAATGAAAAATGAAAATAAAAAGAAGAAGAAGGTTTAGTTCATTTCCATTGAATGTTCTCTAAATTTATTGTATTTTCTGTTGTCTCATGTTTAAGCTATGGTTCCTTTCAATAATTTATTATGACTATGCCAACTCAATGAGTTGTGGAAGTTCGTCAACCAGCAGTACCATCCAACCTTCCTCTCTTATTATCATCATAATATTATTAAATTATTTCCACCTAATTAATAAGAAATAAATTCATATTCTCATCAATTAAATTATTTTTATTCTTATTCTTATTTTTATTTTTATCCATTTTCAGTTTTTAACTATGACTGTTAATGACGTGTAGAGTTACTCGCCTATGACCATAATATAATTAGGGGTAATAATAGTTACCATAATAAAAAAAAAATTTTATAGTGACATTAATTTTACTGCTATAAAATTAACTTACAATAATAATATAAATTATTACTATTAATAATATATAAAAAGATATAAATTTTATTATAAAATATATATAATTATAATTTTATAATAGCATCTTGTAATAATTTATATATTATTGTAATAAATTTATAATAATAAATTTTCTATTTTTAATGTTAAAATTTTTACAATTAAATATAACATTTCTTGTACCGAGTTAGTGATAATCTTCTAAATTATAATTAAAATTAAACGAAATTAATGATTGATCCGAAATCTATCCTAACGTGGAAGCAATTCCAGCTTTTTCCTCTCCAAAATAGTATTAGATTTAGACCTAATAGTTATATCTGTAACAAAGTAAATGATCCAATCCAGTGTATGTCATCCACAGTTAACCCATTACAAATCCCTATCTCAAACCAACATATGGACCCACTATGTTCATGTACGAGTATTCACATACTATAATTACCCATGATCCTCCACCACTTCTTCTACATGATCAACGGCTTGAAATTCGAATTTGGAAAGTGGAGGAGGTTCAAGGAATACCATTACCATTGGTGCCATGTGAGCATATGCCAAGCTGGCATTGGCTCCAGAGGGATGGACATGCGCGCGCATGCTACTTCCCTTTATAAAGCCTCTCTCTTCTGTTCCCATTCTCTTCATCTTCAAGGCGTGCCCAAAATTTTCATTTTTCTTTTCTTAATTCTCTCCCTTCTTTATTTTTTCAATTTTATGGGTTTTTAGTCAAGCAAGGCGTGCCATTTTGGTTCTCATTAGCTATTGCTCTCTCTCTTTTTCTTATTGTTTCCTTCTCTCATATCTAAAGCCAAAACCCACACAAGTTCCTGTACTATACACAGGTCTTTGCTTCAATAATGCCCATTTCTCTTTTCACATGATTTGATATCACTTCTCTTCTTCTTCTTCTTCTTCTTCTTCTTCTCTCTCTCTCTCTCTCTCTCTCTCTCTCGCAGCCTTTCAGCCTCTCGAACAGACAAAAAAAGAGAGAACCCAATCTCAAGATCTCCTCTTCTTGTTTTTCTTTATCCCTTGTTTTTGTACATTTTCCACATAGAAACCATGCATAGGTGGGAGAAAGCTATGAGAGAAGGCAGATACAAGAACGAGGGTAAGACCCCATCTTTCTCTTCCAGTCTTCTCGATGAAATCTACCGTTCCACATGTGAAGGTGACACAAAGCGTGAAGATTTGAAATTTTATGGCGAAACGATAATGCCCAAGAAGCACAGCAAAGGTTCTTGTATAAAAAGCGGTGTAGCCATTGAAGAGGACAAAGAGATGGCAGCACTTCGCCGAGCTTGTTTGATCGAGAAATGGATGGACCACAAGGTGAGCCAAAAGGTCAGCATGCAACATAGCAGAAAAAATTTGACGGAATTCAAGAGGAAATCACAGCTTGAACATGATCTAGACCAGGATGTTATGTTCTTTAGCTCAACTTCTACCTCCTCAGATTCTAGTTCCGGTGGATTCTCATCCTCCGATACAGAGTCCTTCCACGGTGCAAGATCAAGGGCCTCTTCATTCTCCGCCGCACCGAGGCCTAAGTCCGTAAGGACCAGCGTCTCTTCTCTATCAGAAAAAATGGAGAAAACAGAGAGAACAGGAAGGACTCTGTTTTACGAACAGAGAGAATTGCAAATGTTTGGTGATTATCACTACAGCTCCGCTACAGAGCAAACTCCAAGGGTTGAAGAGGGCATAATCAAGTCCAAATCAAGAGCTTTAAAGATTTACAACAATCTAAAGAAGGTGAAACAGCCAATTTCACCTGGTGGTAAGCTTGCAAACTTCATTAATTCTCTATTTACATCTGGGAACACAAAGAAATCAAAGAATTCATCTTCCATTAGCAATTGTGATGAAGACTGGAAATCCAAGCCTGGACAGGCAACATCAACTTGCTCTTCAGCTTCATCCTTTTCAAGATCATGCTTAAGCAAGAGTTCACCATCCACAAGGGAAAAACTTCGAAACGGGGTTAAAAGGTCTGTTCGATTTTGCCCGGTTAGTGTGATTGTTGACGAAGATTGTAGACCGTGTGGACACAAATCTTTGTACGAAAAAGAGGAATCATCCAGTGTCATGTCTGTCTCTCTGCCAACTGCATGGAAAATTGGGAAATCACCATCAAGAAAAGTGGATGATGAGCTCAAATACCAAGTAATGGAGAAGAGCAAGAGAGTGGAGGAAGTCGCAAGAGAAATCTTGAAAGATTATCATCAAAATCAAAAGAAAAATGATGATCTGATTATGAGGAGTGTTGGCTGCAAATACAATGATCATTTCGAAGACGATGATGACGATGATGATGATATAAGTTGTTCGAGTTCAGATTTGTTCGAACTCGATCATCTTTCAGCAATTGGAAAGGATAGGTATTGCCAGGAGCTTCCTGTGTATGAAACTACTCATGTTGATACTAATCGTGCCATTGCTAATGGCTTAATAATGTAGTTTTCAAGTATATGGTATAGAGAAAAAAAAATGTTATAAATCTTTTTTTTTTCCCATTATTTCAGTTTTGCTTGTCTAATATTAAATCCATTTTTTAGGTCACTGGAAATTGTTCAAGTTGTTTTCTTCCTTTATAATTTAAAAGCTTTATTCAACTCACTTAGATTTAGTAACATTTGATTTATTACGAATTCATAATATAAATAAGCAAATTTTATTAATTTTATATATGGATCTTATAATATATATTATATTTTAAATTTTTATTAAATTGAGATTGTTCTGAAATTTGATGAGAATTAACGGGTAAACTTAGAAATGTAAGTATAAGATGCAGTGTTGAAAAATAATAAAAGAGAGAGAGAGAGAGAGAGAGAAAGAGAGAGAGAGAGAGAACAGGTGACATAGTGAAGGAAAGTTAAATGTTGATGGAGATGATGATCTAAACTGACAGTACAGTTATTGAAACAAGCGAGGAATAGAAAGAAAGAGAGTAAAGGAAAGAAGGAAAGAAAGAAAGAGAAAATAAAAGAGGAAGGAAAACGAAAGATTCGAGATCGTAATCACAAGCAAAATGAGAGGGTGTGATGGTAAAGGCAAAGGCAGATCTTCGCCCATGGGAATAGAGAAAGTGAGAGCTTTTGCTTTCCTTATCTCTCCTTCTTTCTTTCTTTCTATGGAATTGGATTTTGCAAATTTTTGTAGTGACCTCCAATTACTTGAACATTGGGTTACCATCATATCCAATTCACTATTCTCGTTCCAGCACACAAGAAATTAAACAACTCAACTCAATTAAGCATTTATCTTAAAAATTTAGGGTTGATTATATAAATTCTCTTTCTTCACTTTAAATGATTTTGGATTAAATCCTTATAAATGTGTAATACTTTTAGGTCATATTATACTACTCTCCTCTAAATTAATTTAAACCTACTTCTACTTTTCTTTTTATCCTCTTACTCATTAATAATTTTTATTTTATTTATTTTTCATCATTTTAACTATCCTTTAATCTCTTGTGTGCATGAGGAAGAAATGCATAACTTATAAAGTAGTGATGGATGCAATATTTAGATGTAAGAGTTAACAATAAATGTGAGATGTTTTACATTTAAATTTAAAAGGGTCAATGCTATATAACATTTTAAACTTAATGTGTTTTATTCACAATTTTAATTTCTTAAAAATTATTTTTAATAATTAAAAAATTTTAAAAATATAAATTATTAATTTTTTATTTTAATTAAATCAATAAAAAAATTTTAAAATTTTAAATGTATAAATTCATTAAATTTTTTTATAATTAATTAAATTAATAAAAAAAACTCTCAATTAAAATTTTAGGGTTGATCACCATGTTAGCCCCTCTTGAATTTGTAATCGTAGAGGTATAGAATTTGTCCCAATATTGGATTCTAACCTTGTTTGATTTAATAGTAGCTACAATCAGTGATTAGCGGTCAATTGCCAGTAATCCATGATTAATTGTTAATAGTTTATAATAAAATTTATAATTAATCATAAAGTATTTATTTAGTAATTCAATGATTGTGGCAACGATAAAACTATAAAAATTAAAAATAAGAATATTTTTATTTTTTGTACTATATAAATTTTTTTATTTATTATATATATAAGTAAATATCTTCTTTTAAACTAATTTTTTTAACAATAGAGAAATACATAAATATAAATTTAGTATTTAATGTTCTTATATTTTAATTAATTATTTTCATAATTTTAATGATTTAGTATATATTCAACCATAAAATATTGAAAATATAAAAATATAAATAATTAAATAGTGTGTTTTGTTGTTAAATTATTTATAAGTATTTTTGAATTATTTTCAAAATTAACTATATATATACGTACATTTTAATAATTTTAATTATAATTTATATTTTTTAATTATAAACTGATATAATTATAAGAAAAAAGAAAATGAAGATTATTAGAATAAAAATAATAATTCAAAAGCTGAGACTTTTCAGTTTTTAGAGAAATTCAGTTTTTACTTAACATTTTTCATGAAAATATTTTTTGATTATTTAGTTATAATGTTAAGCTAATGGTATATATATATATATATATATATATATATATATATATATATATTTTTTTTTTCATATTTCAATAAGATTATCAAAATTTAAAAAATAAAAATATACTTCCTCTTTTAAAAAGAAGAAGTTATTTTGTTTAAAAATAATTTTATTTTCTTTAAAAATAATTTGATTTTTTTTATTAGAAAAATATTTTTCATCAACTCATTTTTCTAAATACTCTAAATATTAAAAAACATAAAAAATATTTTCCGTAATTAAAATAAACGGAGCCCAAAGTTTTACATTTGCCTCATCAAACACTATTTTAACAATTAACTGATTGCCAAAGAAGAAAAGCTCAATCAAATGGACATTAAGCATAAAGATGATACGAAGCTGGTGGATTCGTATGTAGCAAAATAATCAAATGCTGATTCTATAGTAATTCAATATATAATTAGCAAATTATCAGCATTCGGCAAACTTTAGGTGTATATGACATAATTATTTCTTTTATACAATATACTTTGATTTTTTATTTTATTTTAAAAGAATAGAAATTATTGGGACTTAGTCATTCTCTAAATTGTTCATTCTCTAAATTGGTAGTCTAATAATGATATGAAACATTATAAAATAATTACAATTAGTTTAACTGAATTAATAATACTTAATGATCGAGTTATGTATTACAGTGTTAAGATATAATTTTTTTTTAGAATTGTAAAAGATATAAGTTTTAAACATTGAAAATTTCTTACTCTTTAAAAATTTTTAGGTGACTGCAACAAATTTTTTTTTTTTTTGCGAAATATTTGTGGTAAAAATTATTTCGTTACTAAAAATGTATTACTAATAGCGATTTCAATTTTCACCATTAATTCTTTTTGTTATAAAATTTAATATTTTAGTGGCAAATTTTTTCCCCCTAAAAAAATGTTTTTATTTTTATTTTTATTCTAGTGTGTTAAAATAAAAAATTAGGCTAAGTAGTATATTTATAAATAATTTTAAATAAAAATCATCATATAAAGCAGAATTATGCTTGGTATAATTAACTCTTTAGTAGTTTAGCAAAGGGTAGGACCTATTGACAATGAGTAATGACTTTTTGATCTATAATATAATTAATTTCTTATACATTAATGATTTAAGGAACTTAATTTGTACAATTTTTTTTTATTGAAAATAAATATGATACATTATAATCAGAACGAGTCTCCAGATGAAGGATGTCACGACCCAACCTATGGGCCGAACTGGCACTAGGACCTGGGCCAGTTTAAAGCCCCCGAGGCCCGTAGTAAGCCTAACTATTCTTCAAATCCATAATCAGGCCCATAATTTAGACCCAATATGCATATAAAATAATTTAAATCAAACTATTATATTTTCATTTCGGGCCAACTTAGCCCAGAAATTTTCAGAAACTAAAATTAGGGGAGCCCAGCTCAACCCTATTACCTCATTTACAAACGGTTTAAATACCATACAAATCTTCATTTATTAATCTCAAAAATTTAAATTAACACAATTTCTAACAAGGTCCACACTATTACTAACACATGCGGAGTTCTAGATTTTTAAATATAGAAAAGATAGTAAAATAATTAAATAATCGACGTTAAACCTGCGAGGAAGAAAACAGGTTGCTCTGTAAAATAACTCCTCCTGTGGCCTGGAAAAATATTGAACAGGAGTGAGCGTTCGACTCAGAAAGTAAAATATCAATTTTAACCATAATCTCTATGACTATCTGAAACTAATGCACCCTGTAGAGTGAAATGCAACATCAGCAATAAATTCACATCATAACAGCAAAAAGGTAATTTGGAGCACTCACACACCTAGTAATATCAATCATAATATATGGGAGCTGATCCCCTATACAGCTCTCTTAAATCCAACCTGGTGCCAGCGAAGAACTCAAGCCGGACTTTCGCTTAATAAACCAAATCGGGGTCCCAGCGAAGAACTCAAGCCGTGACTACCCCCGAAGGATCGGGTCCCAGCGAAGATCTCAAGCCGTGACTACCCGTCCTATCCATAGTACACACCACATCACACGCACGCCAACACACACACACTGCTCCAAATTACCACATCAACATCCATGGCACTTTAACAGTTATGAATGCAACATAAAACGTGCCTAGAGTTTAACTACATTGATACATATATATAAGTGATGCATGGGCATGCTTAAACATATAATAATATCGAAATTACAATTAAAATTAATATTTTACTCACAGTACACCGATGACTATTGTGGCTACTGGATGCAGAAAAATAGCTGACCTCGATCACCTAATAATTAAATTATAAATTTATTAGTACTAAGTTAAGATAGAACTCTAAAGGGGCAATAGACAGCCTAATTTATGCCGAAAATCCGGCAGAGTTTCTCCTATACCTGGGACCTGCCCAACCTGCAAAAAGGCTCAAATAACACTTTTAAATTCAACTCATATCTCATTATCATCATATGGCCCCTCTTGGGCCCTCCAAACCAAGCAATACTCGAAACCTTAAAAATTACGTTTTAGTCCCTATAATTGACATTTTGTAAAAATCTACTCAAACAAGCTCTAAAAATTCTAAAATTTTGCCCCGCGATCCTTAATAATATTATAAGACTATTGCAAAATAAATTGTAATTTTCTAATCACCCATGAATATTTTACTCAAAAATATCACTCAATTTCATAAGTTTCCAACAGCTAACATATTCTTAATTCAACCCAATTTAATATTCACATATTTAAACCTCCATCCTCAAGCTTCAACCAATCATATAAAATTTAAATATCTTAATTTCAAATAATCGTATATGCCCATATGCTAAAAATCTAACTAAAATCCATCTATATTTCTTAAAAATATTCTACAATCATTCAAAAATTCAACAATCACCATAGAATATCTCCAAATAATTTTACTTTCATCATATATTTTTCTTAGAATTTTTCTCCAATTTTTCCTGTTTAAGAAACACTGTATTTATGCTCCACAGACAGAGAAATAATAAAAATTGTCTTACCCAAAGTTTATCTGTCTCAAAAATTCTAAAAATTTATGAGGAAGCCTCTGGAAGTTGAATCATCTCCATAGCCCACCGGAGCCACCGCCGGAACCACCGCGCACGGTGGTCGGCCGCCGGCGACATTTGCCGGATTTGATTATACCATCATGTTCCTCTCCTATTCCTCAGTCCATATGTGGTCTCGGATCGTCGATCCAACGGTCGGATCGTCCTAGATCTGACGAAAAAGCTTGAAAAACCCGAAAATTCTCTCCTCCATATCTCACTCATCCGACCTCCATTTGCTGCAAAATTGGTATCAAAAGAAAGCTCTCGGAACAAGCTTTCCAAAGCCACCTGAATCACCTCGATCGGACGTCGGATGAAGCCGGAATCGCGCCGGAAAGCAGCTGCCCATTGTGCGCGCGTTTTCTCTCTCTTCTCCCTCTCTTGCCGCCGTTTCTGGTGGCTCTTGTCGTTGCCGGAGGGTCGCCGGCCCGGTGGGGAGTCGCTTGGGAGGTCGCACAGCCGGTCACCGGAAAAAGAAAGAAGAAGAAGAGAGGGAAGGAGAGGAGAGAAGAGAAAAAATTGGGGGGGGGGGTCCTCCTTTTTTTTTGAACTTTTTTTTTTTTTTTAAATGTTTGGTAGTGACAGTGGAAATCCACTGTCACACGCCAAACTCAAATCACCTTTTTTTTTTTTTTTTTCCCTTGGTTGTTACATTCTTCCCCCCTTAAGAAAAATTCGTCCTCGAATTTTCGAAGAAACAAGAGATATAGAAAAGAAGATTATCGGAACAAGTGCAATCATTACTCCTCCAGCTATGCAGAGATTGGTAAAACATTTATTCTTCAAACTCTTTGTATATTATATATGACATTCTATTACTCTCTGATTCTACTATGGTGTCCTATTTGTCATCATCTCTATCTAGAGATGCTCTTATCTCTTGGCTATTCATTGACCATTCTTCTGTCATCTCAGGTATTCATTATAACTCCATTACTCTCGACTTAATATCTGATAACTTTAATTAACTTTGGTGCTTACCTCACTTTTATTACGCCCTAACGTGTCTCTTGATGATTTCAGTCATCATCCCTTTGTTTCAATAATCTCTGTTTTCCCCAATGACATAACTTATGTTCCTTATTCCATGGTATCCTATGAGTAGCTTTCCTGTAACACCTAATCTAGGCATCTTATTCGAGATCTTCACTCTTCTTATGACCTCAGTGGTTAATACCTATAAATCTTCTCACTCCCATGATACTTCAAATTTTTAATCTCTTTTGTGTCATTACTAAGGTACTTAGACCAACCTCTATTCATCTTATGTAACTAGTCAGGTAGAGTTCCCTCCAAGGGCTAAGTGTACCATTTATCAACATTGGAAAGCAAACTGGGTCTCTCCTTCTAGGTAACAAAAGTGTTTATATTCCCTGACAACTCAATCCAATGCGACTTTATCAATTCTTACTCCTTCTCTGGAATGGAAATATCTAGACTTCTTCCTATAGCTTCTTAGTATGTGGCCTATTTCTGACACATTAGCACTCAGATCGAGGCTCTACTACTCCTTTAATCTATCATCTCATAACAAATCTCTTAGTGTGTTCTTAGCATACCTATTCCTTCTTATCCTCATCATTATAACTGGCTCTATCGAGCTTTCTTCCTGTCCTTTGCATCTTATCCACTTCCCTTTCCCTCTTTCTGGTATTGTTGATATCTTTTCAACCTGCTATACTTATTCCTTAATTTTAGTCCTATCTCACCCTTACACCTTTTCCTTCAAAGATGTCCATCCCATCATCAACTTTAACTTTCATTTTATTTCTTAGTCTTATCTTGATTATTAGTTCTATTACTTCAGGAATTCTAACCTTACGATTTTCTCCTACCAGCACATTCTTCACCTTTTGTAGCACTTATAATTAACCATAGAAAATTTTTCTTGTATCCCCTTTTTCCAACTTAACTATCAGAACATTATCATTTCCTACCAGCCTTAGTAGGAAATTGCTTATCCTGGATGAATATGAGCCCCAGAAACTATAAGTTCCATCTGAACTAACACGGCTATGGAAAATGTGTGCCATGCCTTAATTCTAAACAAGATGCTTCGCATGTTCATTCTCCTTAATATAATCACATATACTGCCCATAGCTTTCCAAACTTCAGTCTCAACTTTTCCCATTAGCAATAATTCTATTCACTGTAACTCATTAGCAATTAGCACTTCCTCCAGCTTATAGTTCAAAAGGGTTGTAAGCCCTAGTAACTAGCTCGATTTAACTCCTGTTATTACTCTGATCGTCCTTTCATACTTAACACTAAGTATGCACTTACTGTCATTCTCATATCAGGAAATTGTGTATGAATTGGTGCCTACCAAACTCTCAAATAACTAGGTCTCCTTGATTCAGTCTCTGTTCCTTATATAACCCTCTAGAACCAAAAGTACAAGCTAAACTTAAAAAGAAAGAAAAATATCCTCTTATATTTAATTACGCCCGATTGGCCATATAACAACGTTTACCTATGTTTCTCAGTTTTTCTCTCCAAATTTCATCATCTCCTAGCACAATTGTGCTCTACCCATAATGCATCATCTGCATGAACCCTTTACCGTACCATTGTCCTTCCTGATATAATATTTTATAATTTATTAACTTTACTTATACTCGACCTATGATTCATATCTATCATCGTTTATATTGTGCCCTTAACTTTTGTTGATTCCTGAAAGATCTCTCTTACTCATAGATTCTTCCAACACTAATTCCACCCTTATCTATGGTCATTAATTTGATGCTTGAACTTTCTAGTGATTTATAATCACCCAGACTTGTCACTTTTCATTTTACCCCTCTTTACTGCATGCGTTCTTTGCTTCACTACAAAGTGATTCTGTTGATCACACTAAAGACGTTTGCCTGACATTCATAACGAACCTCTAACTACCTTCTCACTATCTCAAAAGTCTAACCTAAAGCCTATGTGTCATTATCTATAATTTTTTCCACTCATTATACCTATTCTATCCCTTAGATTAACTTTTATTCAACTTACTACTTACTAACTTCTTTTTCTCTACCTAATTAGATAGTCCGTAATATCATTGCACACTTTCTACTTTTTGCTCATTATTATTGTATTCCTCGCCTAATCTTCTTGATACTATTAACAAGTTAAAAGAATCTTGCCCCATTACTATCCACTTCACTTTAGAAATAGAGAATAAATAAAGTATAATCCAATCATGTAACTCCAAGCTCTATATTTTAGCCCCTGGCACTACTTCAACTACATCATGCTATGAGTATCACATTACTAGATTCCATATCTCCATCACTATTCTCACTAATGTGGTCCCATTTTGGGTTTTCCATCCTTGTCATTCACCTTACCAAGAATAACACTTAGCCTACCCTATATCTCAACTTTATTCCTTTTATTATGCGCTCTTTAGGTTGTCCTTCCGTTTATTTCCTTTGTCTTACCCAAAATAGAACTTGACTATTCTATCCCTGGTTCCATTCTTCTTCCTAACATGATAGCTGTACTTGCTAAACTATATCTTTCAGAGTCTCTAACACGTTATCATATGTCTGTGCTACTCAGATTTGGTCCTTTGACCACTCTAGCTAGTACTTCTACTAGCATTTAGATTATATTGCATCTGCAATCAATTGTCCAAACCTTCATTCTGCACTTTCTTTATCCATTGGCCTTCTATGATTTATCTTTGCCAATATATTACTCTTAACACTATTATAATTAGATTATACTATTGTTTTGAACTATATGAAGTTAGAAAGGAACTCAGGAAATTGCAGTCATACCTTTATCGTATGATTTCTATTCTTATCCTTTAGCTTACATAATACCCTTACTACCTCGAGAACTGATTCTGCAGTAATTTTATTATTATTATTATTATTATTATTATTATTTTCCATGTTTACTCAATTAGCCAAAACTTAAGATTCCGGGCACCCAAATCCGTCATCCACTACAAAGGATTTACATCCATCGTGATCTGATTATATATGATTCCTATAATAGAACTTGCATCCTCCGCAGGATACCCGAGCCAATTACTCTCTACCACACTCTACAGTCCCATCTGGGACACTATTCTATAAGTCATCATTATCAGTAATGACCTTCGATCCCTTCTGAAAAGATAGGTCTATACCCTAACTTGCTGTAACAAAGGTATTACATTTACCACCTTACTCAAAACCATGTCAAATTAATGTCTCTCTTATCATATCATAGCTCTATAAATCATTAATTCATAGTTTCGACCTTCTCTAGGTAGTAGAGTTGTACTTTACACCTTACTGACACACACAAGGTATACTATTCTCACTAAACTCTAAGCAAAACATCTGTCATACTACAAAAATGATCCAAAATTCCATATTGAAGACTAGATGATCTCACTCTATAAGTGTCACGTTTGCTTTGCAACTAATCCGAAACCTCTAGTCTGATGGCAACTCTAGATGTAACTCTAGCTCATGCTAGGGTAACTAAGTCATTGACTCTAGTTACCACCCAACTGTGACCTTTCAATATTCTAACTCTAGACTCCTAACCAGGAGTTCCCAACTCCTTTGCAGATATAAAACTCTGTTCTGGCATAACTGTACCAAAACAGAAGCCATCCGCAAACACCCTCATTATGGAGCACCACGGGGATGCACGCAGCTCTACACAATAATCTCATGTCGGTACTGTAATCTGCAGCTTACAGAGCAGACATTGAGAACATTGTATAGTTACTACGATACGTCCTGACAAACAAGGTTTCTTAATCTCTTATCTCTCTTGAATCTTCTATTATCATAAACTTATTCTGACTGGGTCATCCACTGATGACTGCCAGCAGTGGTATCCTCATCCTTATCTAGGGCAACTGTACTTTCAAGACTCACCTTTATGTACTCGTGCCTTGCACGTAATGGGCACACCATTTAAACCCATACAGACAGAAACATAGCATTTCTTGGAGTACGTATCCTCATGATGGACCTCACATGTCTACTAACTCTATTTCACATTTCTATGTACTCTACGAAAATCAAGACACTAATTGAGAAACTTTTATATTTCCCGAGGTATAACGCAGAATCTAGAAACAAAGAATTACAGAAAAGACAAAACAGAATCCTATACTCCGCATGTAACATCCTAACAAGACTCCTTTTACACTCCTAAGTATATTCTTTCCCATGAATCTAGAGCCTAGGCTCTGATACCAACTTTGTCACGACCCAACCTATGGGCCGGACAGGCACTAGGACCTGGGCCAGCTTAAAGCCCCCGAGGCCCGTAGTAAGCCTAACTATTCCTCAAATCCATAACCAGGCCCACAATTTAGGCCTAATATGCATATAAAATAATTTAAATCAAACTATTATATTTTCATTTCGGGCCAACTTAGCCCAGAAATTTTCAGAAACTAAAATCAGGGGAGCCTAGCTCAACCCTATTACCTCATTTACAAACGGTTTAAATACCATACAAATCTTCATTTATTAATCTCAAAAATTTAAATTAACACAATTTCTAACAAGGTCCACACTATTACTAACACATGCGGAGTTCTAGATTTTTAAATTTAGAAAAAAAAGTAAAATAATTAAATAATCGACGTTAAACCTGCGAGGAAGAAAACAGATTGCTCTGTAAAATAACTCCTCCTGTGGCCTGGAAAAATATTGAACAGGAGTGAGCGTTCGACTCAGAAAGTAAAATATCAATTTTAACCATAATCTCTATGACTATCTGAAACTAATGCACCCTGTAGAGTGAAATGCAACATCAGCAATAAATTCACATCATAACAGCAAAAAGGTAATTTGGAGCACTCACACACCTAGTAATATCAATCATAATATATGGGAGCTGATCCCCTATACAGCTCTCTTAAATCCAACCTGGTGCCAGCGAAGAACTCAAGCCGGACTTTCGCTTAATAAACCAAATCGGGGTCCCAGCGAAGAACTCAAGCCGTGACTACCCCCGAAGGATCGGGTCCCAGCGAAGATCTCAAGCCGTGACTACCCGTCCTATCCATAGTACACACCACATCACACGCACGCCAACGCACACACACTGCTCCAAATTACCACAACAACATCCATGGCATTTTAACAGTTATGAATGCAACATAAAACATGCCTAGAGTTTAACTACATAGATACATACATATAAGTGATGCATGGGCATGCTTAAACATATAATAATATCGAAATTACAATTAAAATTAATATTTTACTCATAGTACACCGATGACTATTGTGGCTGCTGGATGTAGAAAAATAGCTGACCTCGATCACCTAATAATTAAATTATAAATTTATTAGTACTAAGTTAAGATAAAACTCTAAAGGGGCAATAGACAGCCTAATTTATGCCGAAAATCCGGCAGAATTTCTCCTATACCTGGGACCTACCCAACCTGCAAAAAGGCTCAAATAATACTTCTAAATTCAACTCATATCTCATTATCATCATATGGCCCCTCCTGGGCCCTCCAAACCAAGCAATACTCAAAATCTTAAAAATTACGTTTTAGTCCCTATAATTGACATTTTGTAAAAATCTACTCAAACAAGCTCTAAAAATTCTAAAATTTTGCCCCGCGGTCCTTAATAATATTATAAGGCTATTGCAAAATAAATTGTAATTTTCTAATCACCCATGAATATTTTACTCAAAAATATCACTCAATTTCATAAGTTTCCAACAGCTAACATATTCTTAATTCAACCCAATTTAATATTCACATATTTAAACCTCCATCCTCAAGCTTCAACCAATCATATAAAATTTAAATATCTTAATTTCAAATAATCGTATATGCCCATATGCTAAAAATCTAACTAAAATCCATCTATATTTCTCAAAAATATTCTACAATCATTCAAAAATTCAACAATCACCATAGAATATCTCCAAATAATTTTACTTTTATCATATATTTTTCTTAGAATTTTTCTCCAATTTTTCATGTTTAAGAAACACTGTATTTATGCTCCACAGATAGAGAAATAATAAAAATTGTCTTACCCGAAGTTTATCTGTGTCTCAAAAATTCTAAAAATTTATGAGGAAGCCTTTGGAAGTTGAATCATCTCCATAGCCCACCGGAGCCACCGCCGGAACCACCGCGCACGGTGGCCAGCTGCCGGTCGCCGGCGACATTTGCCGGATCTGATTATACCATCATGTTCCTCTCCTCTTCCTCAGTCCATATGTGGTCTCGGATTGTCGATCCAACGGTCGGATCGTCCTAGATCTGACGAAAAAGCTTGAAAAACCCGAAACTTCTCTCCTTCATATCTCACTCATCCGACTTCCATTTGCTGCAAAATTGGTATCAAAAGAAAGCTCTGGGAACAAGCTTTCCAACGCCACCTGAATCGCCTCGATCGGACGTCAGATGAAGCCGGAATCGCGCCGGAAAGCCGCTGCCCACTGTGCGCGCGTTTTCTCTCTCTCCTCCCTCTCTTGCCGCCGTTTCTGGTGGCTCTTGCCGTCGCCGGAGGGTCGCCGGCCGGGTGGGGAGTCGCTTGGGAGGTCGCCGGCCGGTCACCGGAAAAAGAAAGAAGAAGAAGAGAGGGAAGGAGAGGAGAGAAGAGAAAAAATTAGGGGGGGGGGGGTCCTCCTCCCGTTTTTTTTTGAACCTTTTTTTTTTCTTTTTTAAATGTTTGGCAGTGACAGTGGAAATCCACTGTCACACGCCAAACTCAAATCACCTTTTTTTTTTTTTTTCTTCTGGGTTGTTACATTGCGTGCACGACCTTTACAGAGGGACATATATATGACTCTAAAGGCTAAAGTGTAAAGAGTACTAGTCCCATTTGAGAGGGAGAGAGAGCACCTTGAATGCATATGCAATGGCCTTGAACTCTTAACGTGCTTCCGAGATTCATGAGGAGTCGAACTTGTTCATTTAAGCCTAAGCACTTAAACTATGTTATAACTAAGTCATCCTGGGGTAATTTAGTCTAAATACCTATATTGGGTGGAACATCAACTCCATCATGTCCCACTAAAACTAGTCGGATCACCTAACGGAACATCGAAGAGTCACTGGCATAGTCACTAAGAGGCAATAATGGTGTCATGATCCATCAATTAAGAAAACCTTGGGGCCAAGTAGCTGAAAAACCACCCAGCCAAATAAATAATAAAATAACAATTAGATTAAATTAGGAAAATTGTAACTACTACTTAGGGAAATATGAGTATGGAGGCTAGGTAAGAATTCGAGTGCTTCATGCTCACGTCGACTGATTTAAGTCGGAATGTTTTCGTTAGAAGGGGTTGAAAAATCCCTCACCCTAAAAGGAAAACCAGTTGTATAAACCACTCATTAATCCTAACCGACTGATTAACCCTTCATATCACAGTTGGAAATTGTCAAAGTAATAATGATTCATGAAACAACTTGATTCGACTCTGACATAGTCGTTAGTGACTGAGACGGCCCACTCGTGCACCCTTTATAGGTGTTGAGTCAGCTTTGGATACTCAATTATATAAATAAAAGAACCTCTACCCTGGAGAGACCTTATAAAGCAGTAAGGGTGGTCTCACTCTCAAAAGGCTCACCATCCATTTTCAAAGCTCTCTACACAAAACAGCCGTCTCCCCGCAGTATCCATTGGTTTAGCCAACCTAACCTCCTTGTACACGTCCGTAAGACCATTTATTCCTCATTATCAAAATATAATATTAATGGGAAAAGAGTTCAATACAAAGTTGGACTTAAGGCCTAAGAAAAAGTCCTACATGTTAAAACCAAGTCCCAAAAGTAGAAACCTTAGAGTTTGAAAGCTTCGACCCATCGTAGCTGACCTAATGCCAAAGGATGAACAATGCAACAAGAGCACAAGGTTAATCATAGCAGAAAAAGGTAGTTAGGGAAGAAGACAACATTGATAAAGCAAAAGCAAGGGGACAAAGAACAACTATAATGAGCAGAGTAAAAAAAGCTTGAAGAAGACTAACCCTTACAACGAAACATCACACCAGGCTAACTGTAGTCAAGATAAGACTAAAAGCTTATAAGATCAATGAGTGGTAGGCAAAGCTCCTTTAGCGATCTCACTATCTTTCAACCATTTGAGGGATAGAATATTAACATACCAAAGGCGGCATCGTTAAGGGTCCTAAAGGTACTAAACCAGATAACTCAAAGATCAAGAACTAGCCTAAGCACCAACCTCTATAACCATCACTCTACCCCTTGCCATAACACCTAATAACATAAGGAAAGAGCACATATAGGACACCAGATTCTCTCACAGATGAAGACTCATCTTTGAGGCAAACATAAAAAAGCTATATACAAACTTCACCTAGAGGTGGGAAGGGGGAGACCCACTCTCCAAGCGAGGGAGAGGAAGAGTCAACCCTCGCCCTTGCAAAGAGGAGAGGTCCTGTGCCTCTAGAAGAAAACAAGCTAACTAGAGAAAGAAATGTGATATCCTAGGTTTAGTACATAGCACTTTTGCACAAAATTTAAAGGGTGAAGAAGAAATAATGAGTAGTCACTACAAAAATTTTTAGGATTACCAACTAGTAATTTTGAAAAATTCATTGGTAATTGAAATTACCAATGGATTTTATTAGTTGTAATGAATCTTGTTGGTAATATTTTACCAACGTATTTGAAATCCGTTGGTATATACAATGGATTTGAAATTCATTAGTATTTATTAACGGATTACTAATAGATTTTCCATTGGTATTGTCAACGGGTTGGAGGATCTGTAACAACTGGAGAGAAAAATTAAAAAAAAATAAAAACACAACAAATATTACAATTCGTTAATAAATTTATCAACGGATTTAAAATCTGTTGGTAAATCCATTTGTAATTTTAAAAAAATTAGAAAAATAACAAATATTACAATCCTTTAGTAAACATTCCAATGGATTTAAAATCCATTCATAGTTTTAAAAATTAAAAAATATATATTTTCAATTAAAATAATATTTTTAATTATTTTTTAGATTAATTTTTCTTTAAAATTATTTTTTATTATAAATATATTTTTATTTTATGACTAATAAATATTATAAATAGATTATAAAATTATTTTATTATTATAATAATGTTTTTATTTTATGACTAATAGTTATTATAAATAGATTGTAAATTATTTTATTATTATTAATATGTTTTTTATTTTATTGTTATTTTTATTTGTAAAAAATAGAGATGAGGAAATGAAATGATGGAAAATTAAGAAAAAAGAATGAAAGTGAATAAAATGATAGAAAAGAGAAGAAAATAAGAGAAAAGAAAGGAAAATGATAGAAAAGAAAGAAATGATGAGAGAAGAAAAGAAAATGAGAAAAAAGGGGAAGAAAATGATAAGAGAAAAGGAAATGAAAGAAAAGAAAAGAAAAGAAAATGATGAGAGAAAAGAAAAGAAAATGAGAGAAATGAGAAGAAAATGAAAAAAAAAAAAAGAAAATGAGAGAAAAAAAATATAAAAACATGAGAAAATGGAAGAAAAATTGGAATGAAAAAGAAGAAAACAATTGAATGAATGAAGTGAGAAAAGGAAACGTGGTATTTGTAGGTATGTATTCTTTATTTAACAATGGATTGCAAATTTGTTACTAAATTAAAAAAAAAAAAAAAAAAGGATTTTTTCCACCGAAGAATTGCCAACAAATTCCAAATTTCAAATTGTTTTGGTAATTTATCAATGGATTTTGAAATCCATTGGTAATCTGTTGGCAATTGAAAAAAAAAAAGTGGCTTTTAAAAAATAAAGATGAGATTTTTCAAACTGAAATTTACCAATAGGTTCCAAATTTATTGTTAATTTAAAGATGGAATTTTTTTTTCCCACAAATTTCCAATAGATTTCAAAATTCCTTGGTAATTTATGCACCCATTTTTTTCTATCTCACAAATTATCAATCAATTTGATAATTTTAAAAAAAAAGGCAGCTTTAAAAAATAAAGGCAGGATTTTTGAAATCAAAATTTATCAACAGATTCCCAAATCTGTGTTTTTTTCTCCCAAATCTGTGTTTTTTTCTCACAAATTAGCAATAAATTTCAAAATTCATTAGTAATTTAAGCACTAATTTTTTTTTTATCTTATCTGTTGGTAAATATCAACGGATTCCAATTTGATATTTTCAACACCTATTATTTTTTTTATCTCACAAATTACTAATAGATTTAAAATTCGTTGATAAATTACCAATGGATATCGATGGAATCCAAATCAGTTAGTGAACCCAAGATCCAATTTTTTTGTCTCACAAATTACCAATCCATTTGGAATTCATTGATAATTTACTAACAAAGTTTAAAATTTATTAGTAATTCACTAACGAATTTCCAATTAATTGGTAAATTTAATACCCAATTTTTTTATCTTACAAATTATTAACGAATTTTAAAATTTATTAATAATTTACTAATAGATTCATAATTTGTTAGTAAATTAAAAAATCAATTTTTTTTAATAAATTAGTAACAAATTTTAAAATCTGTTAGTAAAATACTAACAAATTCAAATTTACTATATTGGTATATGAATCTGTTGAGTGGAGGGCTATAAAACTGCTGATTATCAAAGTAGGGTGGTTGGTTGGTTGGTTAGCCATGGACCAGCCTAGAGTAAAACCTCATCAAAGTTAGTACTCTTATAATAATACCATCTTAGTTAATTTCAACCTCAAAATTGCCCATGCACCTTCTACCTTTTGAAAAAAAAAAAAAAATTGCCCATGCACCAATATTCACACATATACACAAAATGAGAAAGAAATCAGAGTGATTCAATTAATTCACAAATCACAAGAACCCAAATTATTTATTGCACACATTTTTATGTGTGATTCAATTTTATTGCCATCTAGAAGCCATGTGGCTCAAGGGTTTGCTCACGTTATAACATATTCTTTCTATCAAAATGATATCCTTCTATTTTTCTTTATACCACTATGAGTCGTATTCATGCAAATCTTATAATCCAGACTTTCACTAAAACAATTAATTAATAATATCAAACAAATATGGGTATTAATATAATTAAATTATATGCCAACCTACACAAAATTTCTTACCTAATTTATATATGCATAAAATTAATTTTCTTAGTTGCTTTGTGGAATCTTGTGATGTATACGTTGTACCATAAAATAATAAAAGATATTGAGGTTTCTTTTTCTTTTTAAGTAACTAATTATCAGATATTAAATGTGTTGTATGTAATTTTCTTTTATTATATAATAATTAAATAAAATGTGGAACCGAAGGGAGATGGCAAAAGATTGGTAAGTGGCTAGAACTTTGTTGAACTTGAAATTAAACAGACAAAAGTCACTACAAATTAAACTGAAGCACATATAAAGAATTGTAAAATGGCAAGATGGGGTTCATTGATAGTAGACCTAATAATGGCCTATTGTTAATACGTGACAGGCATGCATAGGTTAGCTATGTGAAATGGGTCAGTCCCCAAGTATTAGAAAAAAGAAAGAAAGAAAGAAAGAAAGAAAGAAATTCTCTCTTTGGTCAAAATTTTACACGACCCATATGATTAGAAACTTATATTAATTTGTTTAAAAGCTTGTTGGCATCGTAACTTATTCTATACAAATGAAACTACTTTATAGTTTGATGTGTTAAATATATAAATGATGAAGTCTTTTTTAGTTATTAAATAAGGTAAGATTAAGATTTAACAATGTATATATATGTAGTTGGATTTATAATATATTATTTATGGGTTTATAGGGATCATTACCCTAATCTTCTCTAGTTGGAGATTCCGTACAGTGGGTGTGGGGTGGGGGAATTGAGGAGAAGTTGGCTGCAATCATGAGAAGAATAATGTTTCGTGGGCATGGAGTGAGTTTAAAAAGACAAACCTAACTGCCTAGAAGTTGACCCTTTACTCTTCCATCTCTCTTACCCATCACCAAGACTTTATTTAACTAATCCTTCTATCATAATCATAATATTCCTTCTCTTTTTGTTTATTTATCATTGTTTTGTTTAAAAACCCTCATAGAATAATTCTTCTTCATTAGGTGATTAGATTGCCAATATATTCTATCACTGTGATTTTAAGATTTTAAACCCTTCAAATAAGATACCTATTTGATTCAAATCCAAATCTATGTATTCAAATCGATGAATCCAAACACAATATTAATTGTATATATTTATGGAATATAATTCAATTAAAATTATACTGGAAAAGTCAAAAGGTTTAGAGTTTATTTTAAGTTCTTTTAGAAGTTTACACATACCCAACCTATTATAAAATATGAATTAATGGATTGTTATTAATTATTATGCAAAGATAAATTTCTCATGAACTTCTGGATTTAGAGGGAAAACTAAAATGTAAAATTTTATGAAGACTTTTTTTTTCTTGAGCGGAATTAATGAACAACAGTGAAATGTTCCAGAATCTGGCATAGTTTGTTTACAGGGAGCTTTAATGGTCACTGACCGAGCTAATTTTACCTGAGCTATATTTATTGTATTTAAATGCTACCATTTTTGTTGGTTAAAAAAATTCACTTATATTGATCTTTTTTGACATATTTTATGATGTAGTGATGATGCTAGCTTGACTGGTAGTGGTTGCATCTGTTTTTTAGTGTTTTAATGATTTTCTTGTCACTTTCCTGGAAATATAAGAGTTTTCTTGTGGGTTATATATCATCATATTCAAAAGAAAGTTGCCAATGGAAGTGGACCATTCTTGCAAAATTACTGTCCTATGCATGCATCTAAGTAAATTAATTTTATCCAACATAACAAGATCACACAGAGGATCAGTGAAAAAATATGGAAGTTACCCCAGAAAATTAAATGGCAAAATTAATAGAGGGATCAAATGGGATCTTTTTATGGTCCAGAGAGTATAATTACAAGGCATCCAGCCTTAAAAACTTTAACATAAACCTACAAAACTGGAAAGAATAATGAGAAGAAAGATAAAAACAAAAGGCCCAGACTTTCATGAGAGAAAATGACAGTAACTTGGACCTCACAGTCTCAGCAGATGAGAAAATTTTAGCCTTATAACCTCTTTATTTTTGTTTTCTTCTTTCTTTCTTTAGCCCTTTCAAATTTTAACAAAGCGACGTGAAAGTTGGCAAAGAAGAGAAGACAGCATGGTTAAGCTTATAAGCCTATAAGGTATATAGGGAGAGAGTGAGAGAGAGAGAGAGAGAGAGAGAGGGAGATGGTCCATTATAGTTAGCACTTTTGCTTTGCAGAGACAGGGGACAAAGGTCTTGTGATTTGCGATCCCGAGGTGAGTTCCCTTGCGATCGTGAATTATATATTTATTTTAATTTGAAGGATATATATATTCTTTTTTATTGGCTATCAAGAATCTTTAGGAAAGAAAGAAGAAAGAGATCCACAGACAGATCACAATCTTGGCATTTGGGTAATAGTTTGATATATACTCCAGATACTTGTAGCTTATAGTATACAGATTTTTTCAAAGATATGAAAAGAAAAGATGCATACAGCAATGATGTTGCTTTGAATTTTGATGTGTGATGCCAAGACTTTAAATATTAATGTTCAGTAATGTCAGAGGTAGATGAACAATTCATCAACACCCACACCTTCATTTCTACATTTGTCCTCTTGCACGTCCGTATCCACCTGCCCATGAATCGTCAATTTCCACTGTAATACCGTTGAAATTATAAAAAGCTTCATATTTTCAATAAAATTTATGTCAAATTTTGTTAAAATCATCAACCATTAATTTGAAAGCTTATATATATATATATATTTTTTTATTAATTAATTAAATTAATATAAATGATATTTTTTATAAAAACAAGAATTAACTACATTGAAATATATCTAGAAAAAGATATTCCAATGATGTTTTATTGCATTAATCGATAAAGCTTTATTGGAAGGTCCTGCAACCAAATCAAGTGCAAAGAAAATCATGAGCAAAATTATTAGACACACAAGCATTTGCTTCTCAGTAAATATGTTCAACTCGGACAGTTTAATCTCTTTGCAGAAGCTTCGTATTATACGTCAGTAAAGGTCCATTATAATTGATCAAGTCAATCTCCTCTGAGATTATAGAGTGACATACTGCTATCAAACTCCACCGCAATAATTCAACTCTCATCCCAGCCCTAAGTCTCAAAGCACTCCTCCAACTCTGCTTGGAAGACATTGCACGAACCCAAATTATTCACAAACCACCTAGTCATATTGCTTCTCATGATTGTTCAAAATTAAACACCCGGAGAAGAAACCTTAGTGCCATCATGAAAGACACTCTCATTTGTGTTTAACTTCACTCACCCTACTAGAAGGTGAATCCACTCAATAGAAGCATCTTGTCTAAGTGTCTGAATTGAAAAGTCATCTATTTTGTTAATATCCCAAGCAATGACATTAACGCATTAATGATAAACCTACAAGATCAAAGGGAGGGTCAACATTGTCAAAAATATAGATTTCCGCCATTTCCATATCCACTAGATGGCAACACTATATATCAATTTCCTATAAAAAGGTAGTCTTCACCAACAAGTGCTCCATACAGTAGTTGTTGACCCCGTGTAGCTCAAAATGAGCATTGATTTTGATGATAACAAAACTCAAAGAGAATCTATCTAACCCAACTTTAAAAGTGATGTGTAGATTCTTTGTCTTATTACTAAAGAATTCTTGAAGTTGCATCTAAGGAGAAAGGATACTCAAAGGAATTTCAAGACAAATTCAAAATAAGAAAAGGACAAGACTATGGAAGCCAAGACTCAAAGAAAAGGTATGAAAGGCATAGTATTAAGGAGTGAGTCTTAGGTCTTTTGTAAAAAGAATGAATGAGAATTTAGTCATATGGAGCTCAAAAATGAAATTTTATTTTCTGATTATTTTTTTCTCATCATGACCTTGGATACTACCATTGAAATATTTTTTAAGGTCTAAATCATTTGACATTGCAAGTTGAGATATGCAGATGTTGACTTAGTTTGCTAACTGGTTTGCTAAAATCGTTAGTTTACTAACCAGTTTATCGATCGCTCCTAAAATTTTATTAGTTTGCTAATTTATCGTAGCTCAACTCGCACAACAGGACAAAATAACGGCTATTTTGTCTTGGGCAGTGTGTATAACGTTCCAAAAGGGTTTCAAACGGTCTAAAATAATTTGGGACTATATATACACCTTCTCTACTTCATTTACAATTTAATGAAAGCTTACATTTGATCTCCAACATTGAATTTTCATTTATTGCTTTCATTCAAGAGCATTTAAAGATTTTGAGCTACCATTGGCAAATCAACTCATCTCTTCTTTATAGTTTGATTTGTATTGAGTAAGAGTGAGTGTTGAAATATTGAATTGCATTCAAGAGAGGTTGTACAAGCACCTATTGAAGCTTGGAAGTGTAAGTGCTTGTGATAGCACTTGTGGAGGTTTCAAGCTACCTTGGTGTAAAAGCTTGGTGTTGAGAAATTGTAAAGGGCTTTTGGTCTCTTGCCTTCAAAAGAGCAAATAGTGGAGAAAAGACTCAAAGAGGGTTCTTTGAGAGAGTGGATGTAGGCTAGTTAAGCCGAACCACTATAAAATCCTTGTGTTTGATTTCTCTAACCTTTACCTCTTTACTTTTATGCAATTTAAATTTCTTTTCTCATATACATGATAGTGAATGTTGGTTAAATAGATTGAGTTGATAAATTTGTGGACATATTGAGAGACTTGAGAAAATTAGTTGATGAATGCTTTATTAGAGATTGCCATATACATTGATTGAGAATTGAATTGCAACGTAGAAACACATTGTTGAAGCACATATTACTTTCTCTTTATATAGAAGAATCACATAGTTGAACAAAGCCACAATTTTTCATTAGGCTATAAGCAAGGGCCGAAAAATTGTTAAAGTCCAATTCACCCCCCTCTTGGACTATTTTGGGACAACAAATTGGTATCAGAGCTTGACTCTCTTGCTTAGGGTATTACAACCTTAGAGTGATCCATAATGGCTAGTTCATCTAGTAATACTGCCGGTATACCTGCACCTTTAGTTGAAGGATACTCAATCACTAGACCACCGCTTTTCAATGGCACTAATTATTCATTTTGGAAAGTAAGAATGAGAAATTTCATACAATCTGTAGATATTGATGCATGGAGAATTATTAAAAATGGCCCACATGTTCCTCAAAAGAATGGTACTGGAACTACAAAGGTTCCAAAACATGAAGATGAATATGATGACAATGATTGGAAGAAAATCTCTATAAATGCTAAAGCTATTAATATTTTGCATTGCTCACTTGACCTTAATGAATACAATCGTGTTTCAGGATGTCAATCTGCTAAGCAAATTTGGGATAAGCTTGAAGTGACTTATGAAGGAACTGATGTTGTTAAAGAATCCAGAGCAAACCTTCTGATTCGAGATTATGAGTTGTTTGATATGAGGCCAGGAGAATCAATTGCAGATATGAGTACAAGGTTTACTGATCTTGTAAATCTTCTCAAAGCACTTGGTAAAAAATTTGAGGAAGCTGAACTTGTGAAGAAAATTCTTAGATCACTTCCAAAGTCTTGGGAAGCAAAAACAACAGTTATCCAAGATACCAAAGATTTCAAAACGTTCACCTATGATGAACTCATTGGTTCTCTCATTGCACATGAGATGGTATACAAGAAGGATGAAGTTGAATATGAGCAAAAGAAGAAGAAAAGCATTGCTCTCAAATCAAACAAAGATGAAGATAAGAAGAAAGAAGTTGCATTCAAAGCTGACTCAAGTGACAACTCAAGTGTTTCAAGTGATGATGAAGATGAAATGGCTGTGCTTGCAAGAAAATTTAAAAGAGCTTTCAAGAAAGGAGGAAGCAAATACAAGAAATTCCTGAAAAAGCATACTCCCAAGGATAAGTACTTTAAAGATTCAAAAGAAGAAATTGTATGTTATGAGTGTCACAAACCTGGACATATCAAGCCAAAATGTCCATTGCTCAAAAAGAAGAAAGGAAAAGAAGATAGGAGCAAGAAAGCTATGAAAGTAGTATGGAGCAACAGTGAAGAATCTTCAAATGATGAATCAAGTGACAAAGAGGCTGCTCTTCTTTGTTTGATGGCATGTGAGGAGAAAGTTGAGAGCTCACAAAAAGATGAAGAAAGCGACAATGAGGTAAATTCTTATGAATCTCCTAATGTAGAAGAACTTGAACTTGCATTTGCTAGAGTATATGATGAGTATAGAAATTACAAGAGAAAGTGCACTAAAATGAATTTAGAGATTGAATCATTGAGATCACAAAATATTGCCATGTCCAATGTGTGTAAAGAAAATGAATTTTACAAAGGACAAATTGCTTTGTTTAAAGAATTAGACTTAGAGTTGAAAATCTCAAAAGAAACATGTGAGATGCTCATTGAGAAAAATAAAGCTCTTGAAACTAAGGTAGAGTCTTTGACAAATGATTTGGCAAAATTCACAAAAGGAAAAGAAACTCTAGATGTACTTCTTGGAAACCAAAGAATTCGAGTGAAAAATATGGAATTGGTTTTGATGGTTTCATGAACTATGACAAATATAAGAATCATTTCATTAAAGCATCTACATCTTCCTTGCCTAATGTTACATGTTATTATTGCAATAAAAGAGGTCATATGATTAGCTTTTGTGCATTTAGGAAAGGTCATCTTAAGATAAAGAAGGTATGGGTACCAAAGGGAACCTTACCTAAGGTCACTAACCCCCAAGGACCCAAAGTTGCTTGGGTACCTAAAGCTAAATGATTAAATTTCAGGTTTGTTGCAAAGGAATGAAGGAAAGTGACAAATGGTATATAGATAGTGGTTGTTCAAAGCACATGACTGGTGAAAAAGACAAGTTTTCAAAAATTGCAATGAAAGATGGAGGATATGTAAAATTTGGAGACAAAGGGAAAGGAAAAATAATTGGAAATGGCACAATTGGCACCAAACCTTGTATTGAAGATGTATCGCTTGTTGAAGGTTTGAAATACAACTTGCTAAGTGTAAGCCAACTGTGTGATAAAGGCTTTGAGGTAAAGTTTACTTCGCTCTATGTACAATCAATAGTTTAGATAATGACACATTGTTCATTGCCAATAGATCAAATAATGTTTACTTGCTTGACATGAATAATTTTGAAACAAATCATGGTACATGTCTAGTATCTCTTGATAACTCTAGTTATTTATGGCATAGAAGACTGGGTCATGCAAGCATGCATACACTCTCAAAACTGTCTAAGAAAGAACTTGTTAATGGTCTTCCTAAGATTAAGTATGAAAATGAATTTCAATGTAGAGCATGTGCACTAGGAAAGCATACTAGAGCATCTTTTAAGTCTAAGAATATTGTGTCTACTACTAGGCCATTAGAATTGCTTCATCTTGATTTATTCGGACCCGTAACTCCTACTAGTCTTGGTGGAAAGTCATATGCTTTAGTTATTGTTGATGACTATTCAAGATATACATGGACATTTTTCCTTGCTCACAAAGATGAAACTTTTGAAAAATTCACCTCTTTTGGTAAAATGGTTCAAAATGAAAAAGGCTTTTGCATCTCATCTATAAGAAGTGACCATGGAACTGAATTTGAAAATCATTTGTTTGAGAAATATTGTGATAAATATGGAATCAATCATAATTTTTCAGTTCCTAGGACACCACAACAAAATGGGGTAGTAGAAAGGAAAAATAGGACTTTGCAAGAAATGACTAGAACTATGTTAAGTGAAAATAACTTGCCAAAGTACTTTTTGGGTCAAGTCATAATACATCTTGTTATGTGTTGAATAGAGTTTTGATTAGACCAATTTTGAAAAAGACCCTTATGAGCTTTGGAAAGGAAGAAAACCAAATATCTCATATTTCAAAGCATTTGGTTGTAAGTGCTATATTTTAAATAACAAGAAGGATAATTTAAAGAAATTTGATGCTAAATCCGATGAAGGAATCTTTCTTGGGTATTCAACAAAGAGTAAAGCCTATAGAGTGTTCAATAGAAAGACTTTGGTTATTGAGGAAACTATTCATGTATTGTTTGATGAGGCTAACCCTTCTATTAGAAAGAAAAATGCTTGTGATGATAATGATGAACAGGTTTTTGAAAAAGAAAATATAATATCAAGTCAAGAAATGGAACAAGTTGATGACAAAGATGAGGAAACTCAAGGAGAAACTACAATAGATGTCCATGATGCCAATGAAGATCAAATTAATGAAGAAATGCCAAATTTGGAAGATTTACAAGTAAATGAGCCCCAACATGAAGATTTACCTAAAGATTGGAGATTCCATAGAAACCATCCTCAAGAAGACATTATTGATGATCCATCTCAGAGGATGATGACTAGAGCACAATTGAGAAGATATTTTGGTAATGTTGCTTTTGTTTCACAAATTGAACCTAAATGTTTTGAAGATGCTCAAAATGATGAAAGTTGGATTCTTGCTATGCAAGAAGAACTAAATCAATTTGAGAGAAATAAAGTTTGGAATTTAGTGCCTAGACCAAAAGATCATTCAATTATTGGTACTAAATGGGTTTTTAGAAACAAAATGGATGAAAAAGGCAATGTTGTTAGAAACAAAGCTAGACTAGTGGCTCAAGGCTACAACCAAGAGGAAGGGATTGATTTTGATGAAACCTTTGCTCCGGTTGCTAGAATTGAAGCTATTAGGATGTTGTGTGCTTTGCATGTTTCAAGGATTTTATGCTTTATCAAATGGATGTCAAGAGTGCATTTTTAAATGGTTATATTGATGAGGAAGTGTATGTTGCACAACCTCCAGGCTTTGAAAATCATGAGCATCCAAATCATGTTTATAAACTTACTAAAGCCTTATATGGTTTAAAGCAAGCTCCTAGAGCATGGTATGAAAGGCTTAGTAAATTTCTTTTACAAAATGATTTTCAAAGAGGCAAAGTGGATACAACACTTTTTGTTAAGAAGCATCATAATGATATGCTCATTGTGCAAATTTATGTTGATGATATAATTTTTGGTGCTACTAACGAATCTCTTTGCAAGAAATTTTCTAAGATTATGCATAATTAATTTGAAATGAGCATGATGGGTGAGCTCACATTCTTCCTTGGACTTCAAATTAAACAAATGAAAGATGGCATCTTCATAAATCAATCAAAGTACATCAAGGATATGCTAAAGAAATTTAAGATGGAAAATTTGAAGAGCATGGGCACTCCTATGAGTTCAACAATTAAAATGGACAGTGATGAAAAGGTAAAGAAGTAGATACCAAGCTTTATAGAGGTATGATTGGCTCTCTTTTGTATCTTATCGCATCTAGGCTGATATACACTTTAGTGTTTGCTTGTGTGCAAGATTTCAATCATGTCCAAAAGAATCTCATCTAAGTGCGATTAAAAGAATTTTTAGATATCTCATAGGCTCACAATCAATTGGTTTATGGTATCCAAAGTGTGAATCATTTAATCTTGTTGGCTATAGTGACTCGATTTTCTTTGGAAGTAGACTGGATAGAAAAAGTACTTCAGGTACTTGTCAATTTCTTGGTCTTGCACTAGTTTCTTGGCACAGTAAGAAACAAACTTCAGTAGCTTTATCTACAGCTGAGGCAGAATATATAGCTGCTGGTAGTTGTGTTGCTCAAATTTTATGGATGAAACAACAATTGGAAGATTTTGGTCTAAAATATAATCTTGTTCCAATTAGGTGTGACAACACTAGTGCCATAAACTTGGTCAAAAATCCAGTCCAACATTCAAGAACTAAACATATTGAGATCAGACATCACTTTATTAGAGATCATGTTCAAAATGGAAATATCAAGATTGAGTTTGTTACCTCTGAAAATCAACTTGCTGACATTTTTACAAAGCCTCTTAATGAAGAAACCTTTTGTAGAATTAGAAGGGAAATTGGTATGTGTGAATCACTTGCTTGAAATCTAAATCATAATGACATCATGTATCTACATTTTATTGAATGTGTAATTGATCTGCTGTGATATTAGTTTGCTGAAAAATCTTTAAAGAATATTAGCTAACTTGTTTGTGTACTTGTGAAATTAGTTTACTAAGTTGTATGCTAATATTGCGTGACTAAAATTAGTTTGCTATATCGTGTACTGTTCAAATCTCAAACCAAAACGTGATTATGGCTGAAATTTTCTGCGTGTCCAGTTATGCATTTATCTTTTCACATTTGATATTACATTCTCAATGCTGTGTCAGACATGTAAAAATATTTATTTGTGCATATAAAGATAAATAGACTTGTTTAAAATAAAAAAAAAAAGGGGAAGAAAACAGGTTCAGAGAAAGTACACTGGAATAGAAAAGCGCGGGACTCAAGAGAACTTAAAATCCTCTGCCACACGAAACTGTCACCCTCTCTCTCCTCTGCTTCGGTTCACGAAACCTCCAAAATAAACCCATTTTCTTTCCGGCAAAATATATCCAAACCCATCAGACCTCTCGTCTCTCCTTTCCTCTCCACTCTTACATACCGAAAAACCAGTACTCAATTTCACATTTTTTTTTCGTCAATGGCTCATGCTAAATGAAAATCTCCAGTTGCTGCGGCTGCTTCCTCATCCTCATCAGCCTCCGACGATTTCCCTGTCGCTGCATTACGAAAGAAATTGAAAGGGAAGAAAAATTTACCTGAATCGAAATTAACAAGTGGGTCTTCCGACCCATCCAAGGCTGTCGAACCCACTGTAACGACGCCAGAAAAGAAAAAGAAGCGGCAAATGCGAAAGAGTGATACCCAACGCAAAAATGGGGCTGCCCAATCTTTGGGCTCAGTGGATAAAGCACTATTAGATTGAAAATTTATCAAATGGGAGTACTTCAATCAGGTAAACTTTCAATTCAAAGAGATTTTTGAGTTTCAAGGATGGATGGCTGTTTGTGAATGTACAAATGATTTTGAATAACAGTTTATATGATGTATCTGTTGAACTGATAGCTACGGCTTTGAAATTGCCCAATGATGGAAATAAAATTTCCACCCATAAGGATGTTGCTAGGATGGCAGGCTTTAATTTGGTTAAGTTTGAAAAAGGTGCTTAGAGCAATTTACTATGGTTATTTGAGTCACTTGGATATGTGTATCATGTGGCACATTGTTAACAAAGTGAAAATGAATTTGGCATATTAGATTTTTAAGAACATGTGCAAAGCTTATGGATTTGGAAAATTGCCTTATGCACATCTCTTGACTGCTGTGTTTAAAGAGCTGAATGTGAATGTCTCTAAGGAAAGCTCTAGGACTGATTTGATGGTGATTAGAGAAATACATTCAGACACTGATGGGAGAAAGAAAAGGTTTGAAAAGGGTGGTTCCTCCTCTGCTAAAATTGGTTCTGATTCTTGCATATTTAGTTTCCTAGTCTGTTTGCTACTTTTGGTTTTTAGTTTGCTACTGTCTACCTTACTGCGTCTACTTTGGGCTGACCTGCTTCTTTTTGGATTATTTTCTCCTATTTCCTTTTTGATTGATGACAAAAAGGGGGAGAATGGAAATATGTTGATGTGAATATGAAATATGTTGATGTGAATATGTGTTCATACTTACTTGTGTTGATGGAAATATGGAAATATGGAAATGTGTTGATATACTTGTGAAGTGTGATGATATGAGAATATGTGTTGATACTTGTGTTGATGAATATGTATTTATACTGGTGTTTATATTTGAGAATTGTGAAAATGCTTTATAGCATAAATTGTGGGGAGCTTATGACAGATTTCTTGGAAATTATGTGCATATATTTAGGGAGAGCATTTTCGGTATACTATACTTGGATTTACATACTCGCATAAACTTTCACACACTTTTATTTTTGTTTGTTGATTCAGTTGAGTTTTGTCATCATCAAAAAGGGGGAGATTGTTGACCCCGTGTAGCTCAAAATGAGCATTGATTTTGATGATAACAAAACTCAAAGAGAATCTATCTAACCCAACTTTAAAAGTGATGTGTAGATTCTTTGTCTTATTACTAAAGAATTCTTGAAGTTGCATCTAAGGAGAAAGGATACTCAAAGGAATTTCAAGACAAATTCAAAATAAGAAAAGGACAAGACTATGGAAGCCAAGACTCAAAGAAAAGGTATGAAAGGCATAGTATTAAGGAGTGAGTCTTAGGTCTTTTGTAAAAAGAATGAATGAGAATTTAGTCATATGGAGCTCAAAAATGAAATTTTATTTTCTGATTATTTTTTCTCATCATGACCTTGGATACTACCATTGAAATATTTTTTAAGGTCTAAATCATTTGACATTGCAAGTTGAGATATGCAGATGTTGACTTAGTTTGCTAACTGGTTTGCTAAAATCGTTAGTTTACTAACCAGCCATCGATCGCTTCCTAAAATTTTATTAGTTTGCTAATTTATCAGAGCTGCTCAACTTCGCACAAAAGGACAAAATAACGGCTATTTTGTCTTGGGCAGTGTGTATAACGTTCCAAAAGGGTTTCAAACGGTCTAAAATAATTTGGGACTATATATACACCTTCTCTACTTCATTTACAATTTAATGAAAGCTTACATTTGATCTCCAACATTGAATTTTCATTTATTGCTTTCATTCAAGAGCATTTAAAGATTTTGAGCTACCATTGGCAAATCAACTCATCTCTTCTTTATAGTTTGATTTGTATTGAGTAAGAGTGAGTGTTGAAATATTGAATTGCATTCAAGAGAGGTTGTACAAGCACCTATTGAAGCTTGGAAGTGTAAGTGCTTGTGATAGCACTTGTGGAGGTTTCAAGCTACCTTGGTGTAAAAGCTTGGTGTTGAGAAATTGTAAAGGGCTTTTGGTCTCTTGCCTTCAAAAGAGCAAATAGTGGAGAAAAGACTCAAAGAGGGTTCTTTGAGAGAGTGGATGTAGGCTAGTTAAGCCGAACCACTATAAAATCCTTGTGTTTGATTTCTCTAACCTTTACCTCTTTACTTTTATGCAATTTAAATTTCTTTTCTCATATACATGATAGTGAATGTTGGTTAAATAGATTGAGTTGATAAATTTGTGGACATATTGAGAGACTTGAGAAAATTAGTTGATGAATGCTTTATTAGAGATTGCCATATACATTGATTGAGAATTGAATTGCAACGTAGAAACACATTGTTGAAGCACATATTACTTTCTCTTTATATAGAAGAATCACATAGTTGAACAAAGCCACAATTTTTCATTAGGCTATAAGCAAGGGCCGAAAAATTGTTAAAGTCCAATTCACCCCCCTCTTGGACTATTTTGGGACAACAGTAGTAAAACTCATAATGCTTTCAAGGGAAGAACTCAGATTTGTTTAATTCTTGGAGGAGGCAATATTATTGGGAGAGGCAACCATGAACCCCTAAAAAATTTATGACCATAAAACGAATATGGAGGATATTCTGATGTACAAAAAAAATAAAAGTAGCCTCCTACAATTTGCATGGAAGTTCCAATTCAGCCAATCCACACACGAATTAATATTTGATGCTGTTTGGAGATTTATGTGAGTATGTATCTGCAAAACAAATGAGAACACCATGTGGTTGGTTTTAGCGACCTTTTCAATGCTTAAGCTTGAACTCTTCTTGAGGTAGGATAGAATAGGACTACGAGTCCAAATGACACGAGATACGAGTTCGTTATCGGAGTTAACTTTGGATTGGGATTCTCTCTCAATTGGATGAATATCTAGAAATCCTATTCTTTCATGTGTCACCCCTCTTGTGGGTTAGTCATCTGAGTGACTGACCCATCCATTCGATCAATTTGGGGTGTAGTATCAATATTGATATAATAATTAATTTTATATATTATTAATAGAGTTTTTAAAAAATAATTATTGTTATAAATTAAACTAATGATTTGAAATCTTTTTTAGTCATTAACTTAGGATAATTTATATTTCTCATACTTTTTCCAAGTTTTAATCCGGTACTTTTTGTGTGGAGTATTTATCCAGCTCTAGCATGCGTAATTTAGATGGATTTGATTTCGTTCTTATGTTGCTGATAATTAGGTTTTCTGGTTATATATATTTGAATATCCAGATATATTTAATCCAATTATTCAAGATCTGATTATTTATAAATGAATTTTAAATAAACATAGATTAAAGATTATTTATTTATAAAGAAAAATTATAAAGACCTAACACATGGATCTTAATCTATATTCATATAATCCTAAGATCTCCATAATATTTGTTTCACTAATCTACTATATAATCACATGAATAACATGAACTATATAGATTAGTTCACTATCTAGATGTGTACATTATTTGAAAAATAATTAATACTCTACAAATGAATAAAGCGAGAGTCTTTTAAGGATGCCAAGAAAAAGCCAATGCACCACCACTCAGTACACACACTTCACACTTCTTTATGTGGCTCTTTTTTTTTTTTTTTTCTTCTATATCTATTGAAGACAAAAAAAGCTTGGCTATTTATAAAGTCATGGCACTTTTTGGCTAATAGTTACATCACTTCATATATATAATTATTAAGAAGAGTTGTATCTTTTTATGCAGTTACATCTTTTAGCAATATACATAACTTTTCATGTGATTATTTTTAGTACTGATTTAAAGTCTAATGGATCTGGGTTGATCGACATAGGTGACCTAAACCATATTTCCAACATCTTCCACTCATACATGATGGTTCAACTCTCATCTCAAATTCTGTAAATTTTATACTTTACAAATAGACCGTATGACCAGTGCATACTTTGAGAGCTCATTTGCTATATACCTGTTAGGATAAAATAGCATCTTGACTAATGGAGTTTAGAATAGATGTAGTATGCAGCACTCTAGATCATTTATCACATTCAAATCTCTTTCAATCTCATTAATATATTCTGAGTTTATAATTATGTCTTTGTCTCAAAGATAAATATAATTGGCTGGCTTATGGACACAGACTAATGTGACAATTCTAATGGCCTTCCAAACTGAATCTTCCATAGTCCTTTGGCAACACCCTAAGATAGCAAATATTAAACTAAGTCTCGAATAATTGATTAGAGTCATGAGGGTACTAGGTAAAGATTACTTATAATGTTTAGGGTCTCACATAATACCAAGTAGAGATCACACTTATATTTCCCTTGATGGACACAAATCGCATATGTGGTATGAATCATATGCTATGGTATTTGCTCTTTTCCCATGGAGGTATGTCTTTATTAAATACCATACAGATGATAGTTCAGATACCCTAATGTCTAACTTTGAGTTCACTTGTATACTCTTTCACATCAGAACTCACATCTGGCATTCAAAACAGATAATGTGACTTAAATCACATATGGTCAATGTAACTTTCATGTTATAAGTTTTGAGCTCTTTCATGTGAATAATAATAATAAGCTTGTAACTGTCTCATCCCCATCCACCACTAAAGCTATGGAGGCGATTGCTTGTGTGAGAAGGCCAATCTTTTTATCGGTTCGACATACTTTTTAAGTTATAATTTATGTTTCAAACATATATACACACATATGTATATGAATCGATAAAATAACTTAGACATATGAACATGTTTGGGAAAAAACATAATATAAGTACATCAATAACATCTAAGCAAACCCAAAGATTTAACATGCCTATTGTAAATAATTTTTATTACTGTTTACTATATCATACATAAATATGTATTTTATGTTCTTTTTTTTTTTTTCCCTTGCAACCATATTTCTAACAAAATTATATTTAGTATCAAGATGCTTTTAGATACTTTAATATCCTCTTCACTATTTTCCAATGTTGATGTCCTTAATTAGATTGGTATCTACTAACCAAACCCAACAGTAGTAGGTATAAGCATAAGGTACCTTTTGCTTTTGCTTTCCTTTTGGAAAATCAACCAAATCCCATACTTGGTTTGATTTCATAGAATCTAAATTTTCTTCTATTACCTTAATTCATTCATCCCTGGTAGGGCATGTAAGGGATATACTTATAATCACCTCTTTTCGCTATCTTGTGGAGTAACTATATATGTTTCCCCTTTGATCTCAAAATGACGATGGGGAATATGTACACGACTTGATCATCGTGATTGAGATCGATAAATTGACTTGACAATGTTTATGTTACTCCCACCGGAACTAGTAATTGTCATGACCCAACCTATGGGCCGAATCGGCACTAGGACCTGGTTCAGCCTAAAGCCCCCAAGGCCCGTAGTAAGCTTAGCTATTTCTTAATCCAATCCTAAGGCCCATAATAAGCTCAATTTCAAGAATTCAACCGAACAGAGTCCGGCCATAACATGGACCATCCAACGGGGAGTTTTTAACTCACTCAACCTGTAAGCATAATATATATAACAATTTGGGGAGTTCAACTCACCCTCCACATGTCACACCCTACCCTTCTATAAGGCATAACATGATCCCGTAGTATACCTAATGAATTATCGAATTTCGCCTACCGATAACTCATTAAATATACTACAAGGGATTTTAAACCAATTTCTATCCATTTTAAAATGTAAGATAATGTTGAATAATTATTAAAAAGCCTTTAATTAAAGTTTATGTCATGAATTCAAATTTTAATTTATTTGGAATTTCGAAAATTTTATAAAAATTTTGGCAGAGTGCCAGCTAAAAATTGAGGAAACAGTTCTTTAAAACCTGTTAAAAATACTCCCAATATGAATACTACCCACAACTCCAATTAAGATCAACACAAACCAATCTCAACCAACACAATTTCATTCAGTTCAACTCAAATATAGAATTTTCAATTTCAAAAAAGAGGAAAAAATATTAATATTATAATTTTGATTGTATAACTACTCAACTAGTTCTATAGATACTTATGAACAATAATTTACATCAAAAGAAATTTACAAGAGTATAAAATATTATACTCGTAAAAGTTTCTAAAATTTCCTTCGACTGTAGTTATAACAGCTCAATATGCTACTTTATCCTTCTCCCTATTTGCGATAGCAAGAAAAAGTCATCACTAAGTAATTTACTTAGTGGCGCACAATAATAATTTTTAACATCACCAAAAATATAATCATTCATTTGGAAACATAATTTAAAATTTTTTATAATCATAATTCACAAAGCCAATGCCAATATTTTTAACAATAATTTGTCAAAATAAATTACAAATAATAGTGTTGCCAATAATTACACAAATTAGGTCATGACACAAAATTTCACGATCAATGCTGTGTTGTACACCACGACAAAGCAATCTACAACCTCACTAATTGAAATTAATGAGGGAGGTGGCTAGCTAGCTATATGAGTACTCATTCGATCTCAACCTCAAACTGGTAAGTCAGAGAGAGATGAATATAATCAATCTCAACTCCATAGATGGAGGAGGGACACAATAGAGTTGCCATGCCGAGTGTGATTTCAAAACCCAATGCAAACTATTTCATTCAAACAATTCAAATTCAAACACTAGTCATATGTCATTCAAAATTTTCATTTATAAATTAGGCAACACAATATTTCTCAAATAAATTTCTTTAAGCCATAACAATCACAAATTATTCAAAATACATATTCAAATAAAATTTCAAGTAGAAAACAAGGAATAAAAAATTATTGTGTACAAACCTCTTTTGCTTGCTTTGAGTTAATCTACTCTTCCTCCTTCCTTGGAGGGCTTCTTTTTAACTGAAACACATAATTTAAAGTGTTTTAATACCTATCCAAATTATTTCTAGTAATTAATTCAACAATTGAATTTTACATACTTAATTTGCTTATAAAGTCTCATAAGGTTGGGTTCTTTGCATTTGGTGTTATTGTGGTTACTATTTACATTACTATTCACATAATTTTGACTTTTTCATAAATAATTGGTATACAAATTCTAATTTGATGCTAGTACCACATTTTGGATTACAAATTTGTTGGCATTAGTTGCCAATTACAATTTAAGTCTTCTTAAGAGGAAGTTTCAAAATTTCAGTTTTTGTCTCTAATATTTACTGTTCCATTGGACTAATCTACAGTGAGAATTTAGCTAAACTTTCTTCATCAAAGTTGTTCCTTAATGTCTCTAATTTAATTCCCTTTTTGAATCACTCCATTTGGAGTTTTGTAGCTCAAGTTATAGCATTTTTACCATAACTGGCAAAATTGGTCATTGTCCAGAATTTCTGGGCAAATTTGGTTCTAGCAGTTTTGATGACCTAATTTTGATTAGCAATTTGATTAGGTTATAGTCAGAATTTAGGTTTCTATTCTTCATAAAAGTTGTTCTACTATGTCTAAACTTTCTAATGGTTCAAAAATCAGGTCATTTGGATCTCTCTACACAAAGTTATGGCCATTTGAACATGTATTGTTCATTTGGTCAATTCTACCTAGAATCAGGGCACCAATTCCGGATTCAATTTAATTTTAGACCAACTTATGGTCAGTTTTTGGGCAAGGTTTCTTCATTAAAAATATAGAATTATGATCTTAATTTCATCTTCAATTAGCCTCACACTAATTGGAATAACACAATTCAACTTATAGCCATCTAAACTTACTGGACTCATTGGTGCAGAATTCAGCCATTCCACATTCACAACTCATTCCTATTCCATTCATCAATTTACACTTATAAGCACACTAATTGACTATAATTGAGCATCACAACATCAATTAGTCAACAATTCTTAAAAATCCCCAAATTCCTTCAAAACCCTAATCACCATGAACCCTAATTTTCTAATTGCCACAATTCATACAATTCAAGTATACTAATCACATCTACTTACTGATTTAAGCTTGTATACTTATTTAATTTCATCAATTTCCATCAAACCCTAATCCCATCAAGTTGGCCGAAAATTCATCTCTCCCCCAACATGCATGACTTTCATGTTTCATCATATAATTTCATCAAATTCAACTTAGTTTCATGCATATATACTTAGTTAAGTAGAGAGACAACTAACCTCAATGGTGCCCTTCTCAATCTTTTATTCTTTCACTTTTCTCCCAATTTTCTTGATTTAATTATTCTCTTCTAGGGCCAATTAGGAGTTTTCTATGGTTTATTGTTAGGGTTTATAGGAATAAATCAAGCTTTAAAAGCTTGAATTTGCTTAACTATGGTAGAATTTTGAGAGAGAGTAAGAGAGAGAAAGGGTTTGGCTCATTGAAGGAAGAAGAAGACCCAATTTGTTTTCTTTTTAATTTGCATTTTATCCTTTTATACTTATCCCAAAAATAATTTAATTAAATTATAAATTTTTAATTGTGTCATGCATACATCATCATGATGTCATAAAACATTTTAATTTTTGAATTTTTCTTTTCCTTTTTCCTTTCTTCCATACACCTTTTCACTTTTAATCTATTTTTCATAATTTTAATTTCCTATATTTTAATGGACATTTAGGCTAAGAGTCACCTTTAAGGGTGAATTGACCAAATTGCCCCTTGTCGGTCTAATCAGTTTTTTCAATAACACTAGATTGCTTCCTGAACTCTGATTCGATTATTTGAACTGGTTCTCTATTTTTTTTCTGTGGTTTTCATACTACAATTAGCTTTGCAATTATCCCTAGGCCTGAGGTGTCATAGTGTCCCATACGAAATTAGGGTAGCAACTGAACTTACAGTCACTTCCCGGTTTGGTCACCCATCGCTGGGACCTCGGCTCATTTGACCGATTAAGCATTGTTTTTCTTATTTCTATTTCACTTTTATGTAATTTCTATTAATTTTTATTTATGGTTTTTCTGGATGACATAAATATGGTTCTACACATCCTGATTGTTCGGATAGACACTAATTATCGGAACAGTAGAATGCATAGATTACTTAGTATGGAGGTGTTACACCACATACTCATAATGTCATAAATTCAAATGGGAGCTCAACTCCCTCATCCAATCCAATCATACATGCATTTAATAGATTTACACATGCTGAGAATTAAAGACACCCTAAGTTATGCCGAAAATTCAGTAGAGTTCTCCCTATACCTAGGACTTACCCAACCTGCAAAATGGCTAAAAAATACACTTCTATATCCACAAGTCACACAACTATATCTCAATCACATCTCATGGCCCCTCCTTGGCCAATCCAAACAATCAACAATCACAATTTTAAAAAATTATAATTTAATCCCTACAACTAACCCTTTTTGTAAAAACTACCAAATGAGCTCTAAAAATTCTAAAGTTTTGCTCCGTGGTCCTTAGTAATATTATTAAGCTAGTACAAAAGGAATTATAATTTTCTAACTACCCATGAATATTTTATGAAATTTTATTCTAAACCCAGCACTATAAAATTGAATAAACTCCGAGTTTAGGTTTACCTATACCAATTCTGACGCTTGAAACGCGTCCGGGGCGTCTGAAAATGGTAGGGTAGCCTATAACTTTGACTCTGTCCTAAAGTGATTCCGGCGGCTTATCTGCTCAGCCCGAAATTGTAGATCCGGGCGATGGTCGAATTGCCACTAAACGAAAGTACCTACACAAAGCCCACAACACCAGGGGTCAGACTAAAATATTTATATTTATATATAAAATAATTATTTGAAAATTAGGGGTTTTACAGTAATATTATATGGATTCACTATAAATTGCATTTCTTTGGCAATTGAAACTTGTTTCATTATTAGTTGAAATACTTACTTGAAAAAAAAAAAATCAATTTGAGGTTGTAGCGGAAGCAATTTGGTCCACAATTTTGCATAAAGATAGATCTTGACCTATCTCACCCTCTCAAGAAAAAACATTACTTAAGAATGTCACATCTCATGATCTAAATTTAGTTACCATGTTACTATCTTGTTCAGATATAAAAACATGTCATTTTAACTATTCAGAATATCTTATAAGATATATTTCCTTCCCCTTGGATATAATTTCCATGTTTATGAGAAAGAATGTGAACAAAAACAACACACCCTTAAGGTTGCAATAACACTTAAGTCAGGTTTTCTATGAGTCCATACACATATGGAGTTGTAGTAACTGATTCAGACGAAACTTAGTGAAGGACAAATGTAGTGGTAAGCAATTTATTATCCGAATAGGTAATAGGCAAATTAAGAGTCTCTTTCTCCTTTAAGACACATGGGACATATTGATACATAAATATAAACTAATATGAGATAATATGCAATAAATCCTATATTTATATACATAAATATCCTACACAATAATTAATTATACTATCACTTATTCTACATTGGACTTAGAATCGAAAGTTTATTATGTTTCCAATAATCATCTAAAATTCTAATGTGCAATAAGTTTAACATAATTAATTATGTAAGAAACTATAATCTTAAATTATGCAAATTTAAAATTAAGCAACAATATATTAAATATCTAAAATTGAAATATTTAATAAGACACACATACTTGTGTCTTATATGCATAGTTATACAATACCACAAGTGAAACAAAACAACAAAAATTTTATATTCATATCATATATATATTTACATCAAATAAATAATTTACTTCAATCTCTAATCCAACTAGAGATATAATTCTCAAACAAATTCAGAAGCTAAAATTAATTTTCAATGAAGCCAATTAAAACTAATTTTAATTGAATTCATCAAAATATTAATTTTAATTTACCCTATATAATTTTAGAAACTCCTTTTCTAAAATATAAATGAATTAAACACTTATAATTTTATTTCCAAGTCATAGGAAAATTAATTGATTCCAAAACAACTTTGGAATTACTACAATTAATTTTATTGACGACAATTAAAACTAATTTTAATTGATTTCATCAAATTAATTTATTTGCCCCATTGTTTGCCATTTTTATTTTAGAAACATTTTTTCTAAAATTAAATATTGAATTAAATAATTAATTAAATAATTTTTTTTAAATTGCCTCAATTAATTTTAGAAACTAATTTCTAAAATTGAATTAAACAATTAATTCAAACAATTATTCCTTCAATTGCTCTTTAATTAATTTTATAAACTAATTTCTAAATTAATATAGAATTAAACAATTTAATTCTACTACAAAATAATTTACATGCCACGTTTGATTAATTCCAGAAAACAATATTTCTAGAATTGATTTGAATTAAACACTTTAATTTAAATTGCGATTTTGACTAGAACTAAAAATATTTGAATTAACAATTTAATTAAAGTTCTAATTTAATTAGGATTTAAAATTATAATTCTAATTGAATTAAACAAATTAATTCATGTCCTAATTGAATTAGATTTAAATTTCAAATCTGTAATTTTTTTAAATTAAACAATCAAAAGGGAAAGTCTAGTGGCATTGATTGTAAATCATTGGAAGTTGCATTTTTGTGATTTTCATTAACATCCGTAGCAAAAAGAGAAGGTGACAAAGTTGTAAATATGTTGAAAACAATGGCAACTATGTTAATAGCATAACTTGCAATTTCTTTCAAAAACATGGGCAATAGGCTATGCTCTTTTCTTCCTCTTTCTTCCATTGAAGAATCATGATTTGCAGGATACCCAGACAATACCGACATGGATTCAGACGACGTCGGCGTCTTTTGTTAGTAGTCACGGCAGCCATCGTCGGCTGCTGTAAAGCAAGTTGTCTTCGCACATCCCCACTGCTCCTTCCTCAATGTTTCACGCAACATAGCATATCTGAAAATGATTTACAGATCACAAATTATGGCTATCCATGATGCGGAGCCACCACCAGCTGAATGTCCATTGGCAGTCCAAGACCACTGGCTAGCGGCGTGCATTTAGAATAGCCACCATTATGCGACGCTACTTGATCATGGAAACATTCTAGGTATTGCGCCACATCACCGACAAGCCCAGTCAATGGAGCATAACAATGCCGACTATATATGCGTGGCATATAGTAGCTACCATTAGTGTAGATGGGTTTAAAACAGCCCCTTACTTACAATTATTCATGAACAAAATTTCTAGATTTATTTTTTCAAAGATTCAATTTTTTTTTATACTAGAAAATTAAATTTTTTAGAATCTAAAATATTTATCAATATTCGAAATTTCAAAATATTAAAACTCAGATCTAGAAATCATGTAATGATTTCAGAACTATTCTAGACAGAGGAAGAATTTATGGGAAAAACATAAATATTTATTCACATAAATTTGATTCTCAAATCAATAATAATAATAATAATAATAATAATAATAATAATAATAATAATAATAATAATAATAATAATAATAATAATACATGCTATATACATATTAATTAGACTAGAAAACAAATATTTATGGCTCTGATATCGATGAAGGAAAAAAATATAAAGATCCAACATATGAATTCAAAAATATGGATTCTAACTCATGTTCATACAACTCTAAGAATTTCACCATATTTGTTTAACTAGTTTGCCATATAATTATATGAATAATATAAACTATATAAATTAGTTCACAGTCTAGATATGTACCTTTTTTGCAGAATAATCAATATTTCACAAATAATTTAAGTGAGAGTCTTTTAAGGATGCCAAGAAAAAGCCAATGCACTACCACTCAGTGCATACACTTCGCACTTCTATTTGTGATTTTTTTTTTTTTTTTTTGTCTTCTATATCTAATGAAGATAAAAACTTGGTTATTTATAAAGTCATGACACCTTTTGACTAATAGTTTCATCACTTTATATATATAACTATTAAGAATAGTGACATCTCTTTATGTAGTTACATTTTTTTTGACAATATATATAACTTTTCATGTAATTGCTCTTGATACTAATTTTAAGTGTAACGGATCCAGGTTGATCCACATAGGTGACCTAAACCATATTTTCAACAATTTCAAAATTAAATAAAATATCTTTTTTTATTTAATGAAAACTTACGAGCCGAGTTAAGAAAGGTGAATTATACAGCTTCATTTCCTTCCTTATAATAAAGGTGATGAATATTAAATTAGATAAATGATACTTAAATTTAGACTTTCTCTACTTATATTTTAATTGGAGATTAAAGAAAATCAATTAGACTACCTTTTTTAATTGGCAAATAAAATATCGATTTAGTATATTGAATATCTAATTATATGAATTTATTTATAAAAATAATTAATTAAATAGTTTTAATATGAAATATTTTGATTGAATTTTTTTCATCATAATTAATTTAAAAGGGCAGGGCTAGGAAGTGAGAAGATCATGATTGCAAGTTTCTCCATCTCTCAATTGTGAAATTTACTCACATATGGACCTTAGTTATTACTTGGCCAGTTAGGCCTCATGTGAATAAATATGAAATTAAATATAGAATTCGAAACCTCATACCTTTATAAATGACTCTATCAACCTTTGAAGTATTATATTTAGAAAAGAGAAAATTCAATGCTTCTACAAGATCATTATATATATATATATATATATATATATATATATATATATATATATATATATATATATATATAAGTTTTATAAATTTAATTATCTTAAAATTATGTGATATCTCACATTTAAGCTGGGAGTGATATTCAGGTTAACAAAGATGATTTCAGGATTCGAACCTTTAACTTTACACATAAATTCCAACTAGAAATCAATTTCAGGTTATTGCTCCAACTACTTGTTGGTCTTAAAAATATTTGTAATGATAAAAAAAATTTGTTTGCATAAAAGAGTAACTAAAACTATACAAAAATTAAATTGTTACATTCAAGCAGCCACCTTTGGGGTAGTGTTAAAATATATAGGTGAGAATAATAAGACATGAATTCTAACTAGATTTGGAGTGAATTTGAGGGAGAGAATAATTATAAAACAATATTGGGCAATATATAACAAATTTTGCTCCAACAATTTATATTGGAGATCTTACATAAAAAATGCCGGATCACATGTTCGAAATTTGTTTTATTTGGCTCTGGTTTTAGGAGACACCGTCCAACCAATTAGCATATAGAGAGAATAATTCCTTAATTCCCACCAAAGAACACAAATAAATACTCAAGACCAAACCAAAACCATTGAAGTTTACGATCATATATGGGAAAATATTTGTTTTATTTTATTAAAAAATAATGTAAATTGGCCTGTGATTTTCATCTTTGCCTTAGAATATCCGCCTAAGTTTTTGGATTCTAAACCCATAATACCAACTTCATCATCTCTATATAAACGAGGATAGGCCATTTTTTAAGCTTCCCCACTCTTTGTAAGCAAGGGAAGTACACATCATGAATGTTGCAGGCAATAACCAGCCGAAGAAATCCAATCTTTTTAGTCCAAGGCAGTCGCCGGTGGCCAATTCCCCTCAGAAGCAGGGAAAGGCCACTGCCAGGCGTGGATTCTGTCAGGGTCTCAAGGACTGCATGAGCATGGGGCCTGCTATTTCCACAAGCCAGAATCAGTCCCATTCTACTTCTAAATTAGAGCGGCAGGTAGCTAGTTAACATCATAACAAGACTACTATTCTTGTAAATTATTATAATGATACTAGCTGTGGCAATAAAAACCCAATTCAGAAAAAATATATTTTCATTGCTTGGAATATGGGAACTCTTATGCAAAAGAGTTATGATCATTCTATCGAATATTGGGCTTGACCTAAAAGAAATTTCTAGGACACATGGGCCTCTAGGGCCTATAAAATTTAACTGGTTTCTAAGTCGCTGTCTCCATAATTATTTCTTGGATTTTGAAGGTGGCAGACCTCGAAAGAGAAGTGCTGAAGCAGAGGGAGCTCCGGATCATGTACAGGAAGAGGATGGAGAGAACACATGACTACCTAAAATACTGTCTTCAAGTAGCCCAAGACAATGGCTTCTTGAATCTCATAATTAAGAACAAAGATGATAATGATCGACAAGATTGCTCCTTTCCTTCTACCATGGATAACACCAATACTAGTCCTCAATTGTCCTCTTCACTGCAGCAACATTACGACCTTGCAGCTCTCATTTGCCAAGCCAAGATGAATGGATGGTACATTGATCACCGCGAGGTATTAATTTGCAGATTATGTGATAACAGGGAAATAACAAGCTTGAATATTTTTGAGGCGATTCTTTATTTGTGTTCAGATTGAACTGCAAGAGAAAATAGGCCAAGGAAGCACAGCAGAAATTTACAAAACGGTTTGGCGAGGGCTTGATGTTGCAGTGAAGTGCATATTTCCTAATTTCTTCGAGACAAATGAAAGTGGTGAATCCTTTTTTGCTCAAGAACTCGACACTTTATCTAGGCAACGCCATCGTTTCGTGCTGCAACTGATGGGTGCATGCCTTGATCCTCCTGATCATGCATGGGTTGTCACAGAATTCTTGGACATGACATTGAAAGAGTGGCTCCATGGGCCAGGTAACAGCAGGCTAAAAGAGAGGTTGGTTCCCCTTCCCCCATTTGAAGAGAGGATTGCCAAAGCATTAGAGATTGCCCAAGCAATGCAATACCTTCATGAACAAAAACCAAAACTCATTCATCGAGACCTCAAGCCAAGCAATATCTTTTTGGATGATGCTAATCACGTAAGGGTGGCAGATTTTGGTCATGCTAGGTTCTTGAGCGATGAAGAAATGGCACTTACTGGTGAAACTGGTAAGGATATTAATTTATTAATTGTACATTTACGTTCCAATTCAATATATGGGAAATTTAATTGTAATTTGTTCAATCTTCATCTTAAAAAATTTTCAGGAACATTTGTTTACATGGCACCAGAGGTGATTCGATGTGAACCTTATAATGAAAAATGCGACGTCTACAGTTTTGGTATTATACTTAACGAGATTATGACAGGCAATCATCCTTACATTGAAACAGATTTTGGTCCCAGCAAGGTATTGCACAATTCTACATAGTTTTGCAGCAGTGTGAATCTGATCACTAATACTTTGTCTTGTGTTGTTATTAGATTGCCATGGAAGTTGCAGAAGGTCATCTGAGGCCAACGCTTCCAGAGGACAATGGGCAACTTGGAGAAATCATCAATCTCATTTGCCTTTCATGGGATCAAGATGCTTCTGTTAGACCATCTTTTGCAACAATCACTTCTACTCTCAAAAAAATTCACCGGAGAATCATAGAGAGCAATGAGATTGATTATTGCATTTAATTAAGTTCCTGTAATCTTCCAATACTTTTAACATGGTTAATTATAATTAGTTAAAAATTATACCCAATTAATAAAAATTACAATTTTATTACACCATATTAAAAAAATTTTACAAATATTTGGGAGGCCAAAACCCCCTTGCCCCTTTGTCTCTGCCCTTGGGTCTATAAATTACAAATACATACACAAAATACATTTGTAGTATAATACAAACATTTTGGCATAATTATTTATAAAAATTTAAAACATAAGTGACATATTAATAAAAAATATAAATATTTATGATATTTTAAACATAATACATTATTCAAAAGGGTGACTTTAATAAAATAGTAAATTTACCTCATCTATGACTTGAAAGTCATGAAATTTGGTTATGAAAACAGCATCTTTGCAAAACATGAATAAAGCTACATGCATCAACTTTCCTCATACTGTGGAATACTTAATACATTGAGCTACTTATTTTATAAAATTTAAATAAATAGACTATTTTATTGATAAAATAAATTGAAAAATAAATGTCAAATGTATAAATTTACCATTGAACTTTTCTAAAAAAGTCTCGTGACAATCTAAACTTTTAAAACATTCTATTACGCTCCTAAGCTTTATAAAATTAGAACTAATATAACCTTGTAATCCTAATCAGCACAGAAAGTGAACCAATGCGTACATGAGAGAGTGAAAGGTTTAAAAAAATGATAATATGGAAATTAAAAAAAAATTCAACAATAAAAAATCTCATTTGCACGTCTGGATCTGCTTCTCTCTTAGGGATTTAGAAACCATGAACAAGTTTTGAGAGTAGGGAGGATTTACTGCTAGCTCATCGATTCATGCCTTTTCTCAATCTCTTTTCTTTTCTATCTATGTTCTTATTCCTCCTCCTCCTCTTCTTCTTCTTCTTCTTCTTCTTCTTCTTCTTCTTCTCAAAGAAAGTCCATTTTCTCTACACTTCGCCATTTTCCGGCAAGTTTCAATTGCAAATCTTCAAAATCGTCAACTTTGAGTGGTAAATTCATCTTTACACATATGCCATAAAAGTACCATATCTTCATGATCATCTATGTTGGTTGGCAAATAGTTCCAATTTGCACATGTAGGTGCAAGAAACAAAGAATTGTATGGTGGTCTATTTTTAGTGGTGAAACAAAGCCAAGAGGAGATTGAAGGGACTATCAACGATATGAAGAAAGAGAAAGAGAAGCAATTGGGTTCTATGAAAAGTGAACTAGGTTTCTTCGTAATTTGATACATGCATTTTGCATAGTCATTTAGGTTTAATTTTATGGCCATTTTATTTGATTGTTAGTCACTTTTAGCTAATTTCATTAGTTATTTAGATAGTTTTTCATGATTGCCAATTTTTGGATTAATTTGTAATTTTACTTTGTTTTGTAGGAAAAATGGTGTTTTTGAGGGACTAAAAAAAGAAATTTTGTCATTAAGGAGTGATTTCTACAGCCAAAGATGTCAAAAACAAGTTTCAAAGTTGAAGTATGCATTGACCAAATTGCGTATAACTTGCCGCATAAGTTGTGCAGTTCTGCACAGGGAGAATAAACAATTTTCCAAACCTGCCGAAATCTGCATAAGTTACTGCATAACTTATGCAGATTCATGCCTTGTTCATGCAACCTCATGGAAAACTGCATAACTTATGCAGTCTTGCACCCTGCTCATGCAGCATCGCACAGAGAGCCCAAGAACTAGTCGAAAACTACATAAGGGACTGCATAACTTATGCAATCCACTTATGCAGTCCCATAAAGTCTTCATAATGAGCTGGCAGAAGATTCCCTCATAAAAAAACACCTCAAACTCACCATTTTAGGGCTACTTGTCAGAGAAAAATATATAAATAGGCCCTTATTCTCATAGAAGAAGGGGAGGAAAAAGAAAAGAAAAGGAGCAGCAGCTGAAGAGTCAAAAAGGGAGCTCAAACGTCACCCCCTCCATTTCCAGACAGATTTGGAGTTTTCTTTCCTTTCTTGCATATTTCTTACCTTTCTTGTATTGGGTTTCTTTAGTTTTAGTTTATTTTCATGATTTATTTCCTCTTTTACTTAGAATTTCTTGTGTTAAACATGGATTGTGAGTAGTTTTCTTTAATTCTAGAGTAAGGGATGTAATATTTTAGTTATTTTTGTGGATTTGAACTGGGTTAGTCCCAATTTAATGAAATTTATGAGGTTTAATCCATTTCTTGTGTGCTTATTCACATGCTTAATGAAGGGCCCCATTAAGTTATGTTCTTAATCCTTGGTTGAAGCATCGAAAGGAGAAAATCAAGTGATAGTTAATCAAAAAATTGGACTTAATTAACTTAGATCTAGAAATAGACTAAGGGTTAAGAGGGTTTTAATAGATTGATTAAAGAACCTAATGGGTCTTGGTTAATTTTAACTCCACGAAAGTAGGATTAAGTTAATTAAGGCACTCTTTGTCTCACTCGAAAGAGTTTTCAAAGGATTTTAGAATTAATCTCCTTTAAACTCATAAATTTCATGGATTGGGCTAGCTAGGGAAAATCCCAAAATGACTTAAATATGAACCCTTAACTCCAGAATCGTCTTTTATCAATTATTGCTTGGAATTTTACTTTTGAGTGTTTAGTTTAATCTCATTTTATTAATTTTCATTATTAATATTATTAATTTTTTTATTTTGCGAATTATTAAATTAGTCATTGTTTGAATTTAGTTTTGCATTTTCATACCTTATGCTTCAAATTCCTAAATTTCTTTTATTAATTTGATTAAAATACAATTTTAACATATTTTATTTTACATCAAAAATTCAATTGAAAACACAACTCTCCGTGGGAACGATATCTTTTTCTATACTACTTGAACGACCCGTGCACTTGCGGTTGGGACACATCAAGTTTTTGGCGCTGTTGCCGGACAGTTGTTTGTTTAAGATTGAATTCTTGATTATTTTAGTTTTTTTATAGTTTTATCTTTGTTATCTTTTCATTTTGTGTTTGTTTGTTCTTTTTTAGGTACTCTTAATCTTTTATGAGAAGAGCTAGAAGCACAAGTGACAATCCTTATTATTTAATCATGAAATTGAGAAGTTTTGTAGAGTCAACAAGAAAGAAACCAGAAAAAGAAAAGAAGCATTGAAAGCAGCTGAAATTGAACAAGAAATGGCCGAAGAAAGAGTTGTAATCAGTGGTGATAATGCTGAAAATGATCGAAACAATGAAAATGCATCTCATGGTGAAGAAGCTGTAAATGCTAATGTGCCTAAGGGAAGTATGATGGATCATGCATATCCTCATTTTGATGACTTAAGAGAGAGTATAGCAAGACCAAGAATTGATGCAAATAGTTATAAGATGGATTTTAGAGTACTACAAATGATTCAGAATTCTCAATTCGGAGGTCATCCTTCAGAAAATCCTCATACTCATCTTAAGAAGTTTGTTATGATCTGTGACATGCAAAAGCAACTAGGAGTGTCTGATGATGCAGCAAGGCTAAAATTGTTTCCATTCTCTTTGAAGGATAGAGCATTGGACTGGCTTGATTCTTTACCTCATAATTCTATTACAAATTGGGAGCAACTCACCGATGCATTTCTTGCCCAATACTTTCCACCTGGAAAAACTCAAGAGTTGAGGAATCAAATGATTGCTTTTAGACCAAGAGAAGATGAGACTCTTTATGAGTCATGGATGAGATGGAAGGAGTTGGAGAGATAATTTCCACATCATGTCATTCCTAAATGGATGATAAACCAGAATTTTTACACAAATATCACTCCTGCTATTAGAGGAATCATTGATGCTCAAACTGGAAGGGAATTCATCATTAAGCATGAAGATGAAGCTTATGAGTTGTTAGAGAAAATAGCAAAGAACAGTCATCTATGGAGTAGTCCAAGAGGGTCAACTCCAACTCAAAAAAGGCAAGTTGCTGGAATGTATGAGCTTGATCCATTCAACATGATCAATGCCAAATTTGATGCACTCACTAATGTCCTTGCTAAGAAAATGGAGGATTTAAGTATGCTAGTCAGTTCATCATCATGCTCTGGAAGTTCTCAACAAGTTGCTTATGCAGAAGGAACAATGAGCTGTGGAGTAGATTATCCTTCATATGCTTGGAGGAATCATTCCAATTTTTCATGGGGGAATCAGCAAAATTAAGCTTCAACTCAGAACTTTCCACCAAAACAACAAGGGCATCAATACCAATAACCTAGGCAACCACCACGTAGTTTTCAGCAAAAGAATGCAAATCCTGCACCTCTACCAAAACAGTAAGGACAAAGTTTTACCACAAAAGCTTTATTACAACAAATTCTTGCTAACCAAACTAAGCATGATGAAGAGATGAGAGAGATGATTGCAAGGCTGGAACAAATGCAAACACACAATAGGATACTGGAAAATCAAATTGCACAACAAGCATGCTCATCAAGTACCAAATCTATGGGGAAACTTCTTAGTCAAACAGAAAATCCAAGGGAGCAATGTCATGCCATCACACTGAGGAGTGGTAAAATAGTGCATACTGAGAAGAGTGAAAAAGTTGAGAAGAGAGAAAATGAGAAAGATGTTGAGAGAGATGAAAAACAAAAGAGTGAAAAAGGGAGTGCAAGAAAAGGTAAAGAGGAGGTTGGAGAGAAAGAAGAGAAATATATACCTCTAGAGCCTTACAAGCCACAGCTTCCCTTTCCACAGAGATTTCAAAAAGCCAAGCTTGATAAGCAATTTGGGAAATTCTTAGAGGTTTTGAAGAAGCTATATATAAATGTGTCTTTTATTGATGCTCTTTCCCAAATGCCTTCTTATGCTAAGTTTTTGAAAGAAATTCTCTCAAACAAAAGAAGACTTGAAGATTATGAGATTGTAGCCTTAACTGAGGAATGCAGTGCTATCCTCCAAAGGAAACTTCCTCCAAAGCTCAAGGATCCAGGGAGTTTTTCAATTCCATGCCACATTGGGGAATCATGTTCTATAAAAGCTTTATGTGATTTAGGGGCTAGTGTAAGCCTTATGCCCCTCTCCATCTATGAGAAGCTTAACATGGGAGATCTTAAGCCAACCCACATTTCTCTTCAGTTGGCAGACAGATCAATTAAGTATCCTGAAGGGATCTTGGAAAATATACCACTGAAGGTTGGAAAATTTTACATCCTAGTTGACTTTGTCATTTTGGACATGAAAGAGGATTCTCATATGCCAATCATTTTGGGGAGGCCTTTCCTGGCTACAACTAGTGTTTTGATTGACGTAAAAGGTGAAAAACTTACTCTTAGAGTCGGAGAGGATCAGTTAGTCTTCAACATTGGCAATGACAAGAAGAAGCAACATGAAGATGTAGACTCTTGTCTGAGAATTGATATAGTTGATGAGTTAGCAAAAGAGCACTTTAGAAAGAGCTATCCAAAGGATTCTCTTGAAAGTTGTCTTGCCCATGAAGGGACTATCAATGATAAAAATCCAAAAGAGGCTGTATTTGCACAATATTTGAAGAGTAATCCACCTTGTCATATGGCACCAATCTTTCAACTTGAGCAAGTGGAGAAAAGTGAGGTCAAGCAACCATCTCTCAAAGAAAAAGATGCACCAAAGGTCTTCAAGAAAGAAATGGTTGGATTTTTAGACAAAGCAACAAGGATCTTCTCATGTGATGGAAAGAAAATGAAGTATAGATTCATTGAAGCACCTATTGGAAATAGAGGCAATAAATTCCAATTCCAGCCACCATGAAGCATGACAAGGGTCAAGTAAGGACCATAAATTAGCGCTCTTGGGAGGCACCCCAAGTTTCTTTATTCTATTTTTATTAAGTTTATTCTATTTACATTATTTTTGTTTTAAATATCCCTCAAATTCAATTTTGACATTGTTGAATTTTTCTATTTGTAGATGCATTTTGAAGGACTAGAGGCTATTGCACTATTGGGAAGTTATTCTTACTTGATGTTTTAATTGTTTACTTCCCCAAAACTGATTTGTTTTAGTTGCCTTTGTTGCATATTCTTTTGGCTTGTGCAAAGAAGTTTTTGTGAGCTAATTCTACAACATATGCTGTCAACTATTTCTTATTGGCTGAAGTTGGGTGTATTATCTTCATATATCTATGTCTTTAATGTTGGTATTATGATGAGTGGTTCATTTTTGTGGTTGTGAGCTCAATTGGGCTGTGTTATTCAATTTTATAGTGCTAGATTGGAAAAACTGAGCATGCATGATTTGTTTTTGTGGATAAATGTAACTTTCTGATTGTAATGCAGTGGTATTGGTTCTTGCTAAGCTTAAAATGTGATTAATGTCAAGCTGCAGGTTTTGAGTTGAAATGATATTGCTCACAAGTTTTTGTGTAGAAATTTTTGCTATCATGAACTTGAATGTGCAACTAATTTGGATTTGCATATGTTGATGAATTTTTATGTTAACTTTTAATGATTCATGCAATTTTTTTGGCTAAAAATTCTCAATTTTAATGAAGTTTAAACATTTAAAGTCATTTTCCCTTGCAATTTCCAAATTTGCAAAGTGATTTTATCAGCTTTTGTTTATGCTGAATTATGCATAGGCAAACTGCACAACTTGTGCAGTTTTTATACTTCATTTTTTTTCCTGTTTCTCATTTCTGCCGAAACCTGCACAACTTAGTGCATAACTTATACAGTTTCGCATCACTTAACTTCCTGTTATTTTATTTTTGCCGAAACTTGTATAAGGACCTGTATAACTTGTGCACCATCACCTCCATCCCAGCCACCACCTCAACAGCAGCACCCCCATCTAGTTCAGCAACAGACCCTTTAGACAAGGGCAAAGCCATAAAAATAGATTGATTCTTGATCTATTTTTGTTTAGCTTCTAGTAGTTTCCCTTTATATACAATGTTTACATTTTTACAGTTGCTGGAACAAATTTAACTTGCTTTGATTTAGTTTGCTGAACAAATTGAATGGATGGTAACTTTGGCTTTTCACTGTTGCTTTACGATTATGAGCTCCAATTTTGCATACTAGTGTACATTCCTTCTTGACCCACAATTCTTTTAATTTTTTCTATTATATAATTCACTCTGATTTTAGTCCCTTTGCACAACTTGTGCAGTTATTTATGCAACTCATTTCAAGGTTTTGTATGCTGCATAACTTGTGCAGCCTGCTTATACACTGTATATATTTACATACCTTTACTGGTGTTTGCACATTTTTCCTTAATATATCATTATACTGCAGCTTTTCAATATACTGCACAAGCTGTGAAACTCCTTCTGCAAATGTTCTGCATAGCCTGTATAGTCCCTTATGCAACTCATGCCATACTGCACAGCTTATGCACTCTCCTTATGCACACATTGCATGCAGATTTATTCTGCATAACTTGTGCAGCTTTCTTATGCATCACCATCATCTCTTGAATTCACATTTTAGATGCTAAAACACTGCTCTATACCAGGTAACTCTTTCTTTTTGCTCTTAAATTTAACTATTCCTGGTTATTCATTTTTAACTTGAATTTCACTATGCACTACCTTAGACATTGAGGACAATGTCCAATTTTGAGTTTGGGGGTATGCAATAATGTTTTAATTTTGATTTTTGCAAAAAGTTCACATTTTAATATAGGAAATAGTATAAAAAAAAAGAAGAAAACATTTCATTCCATTTCATTAGCATACACATATATTGTAATTAGATTGCATATATTATATTGTACATATATACATACATTACACATTATCTAGGAATCATACCATATAGATATTACAAATAGATTTGTTTTATTTAGTTAATGCATTGCTCATTTTTAGGAATCATGCATCATGAAATAAAATCTTTTGCCAAATCCCTTGAGTATTGAAAAGTTGCCTATGAAAGTGATTTGACTTACCTTTAGTTGGGTTTGTGGATTGAAAGTTTTCTAAGAGGTGCAAAGTTTTAAAGTGTTTGTCGTTTGCCTATATCTTCTTAGCCAAAAAGCCACCCAACTAGTCATTTGGAGATAGAAGTGTTTAGAGAGAGTTATAGGATAAAAAGGAGCCATGTAGTGTCTCACCAATCCTAGAACAAATTTTCTAAACCTTTCGAGGCGAAATACCAGCTTGTACTTGAAAAGAGAGATGATTAGGCATTCTTTGATTTAAACCTTCTCATTTTAAACCTTTGGCATTTTTCCTAATTAAAATTAACCCTTGCAAACCCCTTTGAGCCTTTTTATTCCTAATTTTTTTTCTTGAAACCCTTATTGCTATCTAGCCAATGAACCAAACACTCCAACCCTTTTCATGAGGATAATTGAATATTAGGTACACTTTATACTCTGATATTAAAAAAAAAAAGAAAAAAAATATATATATATATATTAATGAAAGGGAGAAGAAATGCTTGTCATCTTATAAAAGTGCTAGTATATGTGTTTTTCACTATTGTCATTCAAATTGAAAGAAATCCACCCAAAGTAATTAAAGGAAATGAGTTTGGGGGTGGCATTTTTAGGGACGATCATCAAGAGAAAATACAAGATATAAGTTTAAAGTATTAAAGTGTCCCTCTATTTTTATGTATTTTGTAAAATATGCTAGCACTTGACAATTCTTATTGTGTATTTCTCTCCTCCATATATATATATATATATAAAAGAGAAAGAAAAAGAAAAAATAATAATAAAATAAGAAGTGTACCTTATGTTTTCAAGATTGAAAATATTCTCATGCTTTGAATCCTTTTTACCCTTTTTCTTCTTAGCCTCATTTTGAACCCCATAGCCCCATTACATTCTTAAAAAGACCTTTGATCTCTTGATAGTACTTGCTACATTAGTAGAGATAGGAGTAGAGAATTTGCCTATGGGATTGGAAATTTATTCATTCACTCATTAAATTCCATCATTCTATATAGAGACACTTTGGCTATTGATTGTTCTAGAATTCTTTTTAAGCATGACTCTCTCTTTTGATTGGTTAGTTTGGAAATTTTGGATGATAATTGACTTGATGGCTAAGCGGTGAAAGCTTGGATAAGCATTAGATTCTTTGCATCTTGAAATATGGGTATATGGATTGTTGGTATGGCTAAAGGTATGTTAAGTTACTTTAATAAGTGATTTTCATAGCTCTTTGGACAAGGCACCCCTAAAAATTGCATTATATTTTAAAGTTTGCTTGAGGACAAGCAAAGACTTGAGTTTGGGGGTATTTGATACATGCATTTTACATAGTCATTTAGGTTTAATTTCATGACCATTTTATTTGATTGTTAGTCACTTTTAGCTAATTTCATTAGTTATTTAGATAGTTTTTCATGATTGCCAATTTTTGGATTAATTTGTAATTTTACTTTGTTTTGTAGGAAAAATGGTATTTTTGAGGGACTAAAAAAAGAAATTTTGCCATTGAGGAGTGATTTCTACAACCAAAGATGTCAAAAACAAGTTTCAAAGTTGAAGTATGCATTGGCCAAATTGCACATAACTTGCCGCATAAGTTGTGCAGTTCTGCACAGGGAGAATAAACAATTTTCCAAACCTGCCGAAATCTGCATAAGTTACTGCATAACTTATGCAGATTCATGCCTTGCTTATGCAATCTCACGGAAAACTGCATAACTTATGCATTCTTGCACCCTGCTCATGCAGCTTCGCACAGAGAGCCCGGGAACTAGCCGAAAGCTGCATAAGGGACTGCATAACTTATGCAGTCCCATAAAGTCTTCATAATGAGCTGGCAGAAGATTTCCTCATAAAAACATACCTCAAACACACCATTTTAGGGCTACTTGTCAGAGAAAAATATATAAATAGGCCCTTATTCTCATAGAAGAAGGGGAGGAAAAAGAAAAGAAAAGGAGCAGCAGCTGAAGAGTCAAAAAGGGAGCTCAAACGTCACCCCCTCCATTTCCAGACAGATTTGGAGTTTTCTTTCCTTTCTTGCATATTTCTTACATTTCTTGTATTGGGTTTCTTTAGTTTTAGTTTATTTTCATGATTTATTTCCTCTTTTACTTAGAATTTCTTGTGTTAAACATGGATTGTGAGTAGTTTTTTTTGATTCTGGAGTAAGGGATGTAATATTTTAGTTATTTTTGTAGATTTGAACTGGGTTAGTCCCAATTTAATGAAATTTATGAGGTTTAATCCATTTCTTGTGTGCTTATTCACATGCTTAATGAAGGGCCCCATTAAGTTATGTTCTTAATCCTTGATTGAAGCACCGAAAGGAGAAAACCAAGTGATAGTTAATCAAGAAATTGGACTTAATTAACTTAGATCTAGAAATAGACTAAGGGTTAAGAGGGTTTTAATAGATTGATTAAAGAACCTAATGGGTCTTGGTTAATTTTAACTCCACGAAAGTAGGATTAAGTTAATTAAGGCACTCTTTGTCTCACTCGAAAGAGTTTTCAAAGGATTTTAGAATTAATCTCCTTTAAACTCATAAATTTCATGGATTGGGCTAGTTAGGGAAAATCCCAAAATGACTTAAATATGAACTCTTAACTCCAAAATCGTCTTTTATCAATTATTGCTTAGAATTTTACTTTTGAGTGTTTAGTTTAATCTCATTTTATTAATTTTCATTATTAATATTATCAATTTCTTTATTTTGTGAATTATTAAATTAGTCATTGTTTGAATTTAGTTTTGCATTTTCATACCTTATGCTTCAAATTCCTAAATTTTTTTTATTAATTTGATTAAAATTCAATTTTAACATATTTTATTTTACATCAAAAATTTAATTGAAAACACAACTCTCCGTGGGAACGATATCTTTTTCTATATTACTTGAACGACCCGTGTACTTGCGGTTGGGACACATCATAGTTAAAGAATTTGATAAACATGGAGCCTCAAACTTGGAAATTACAATGAAATTGAAGTTGAAATGGGTTTTGTCATTGTAGAAAAACAATAGTATTTCTTGAAAAAAAAAAAACAGAGACTTTGTTGGAAGCTAAAAGAAGTAAATATTTACAAAATTTAAGCCTGATTCAATCTATAAAGACAAAATCTATAAGGAAAAGGTTCCAACTTTCAATGTTACTGTGAAAATCTTGGTTGGTCAAAGGAATTGATGAGTTTGTTGGGTCTTCACTGAAGGTTAAAGTAATTGATGATATAGTATTGATTGAAAACATTGGAGAAAATTAGTAGTTAGCTTGCTATTACTCATTGACCAATTTAAATGATCCTATCAGATTTCAAGTAAAGATGTATATAAATTTGGTATTGTTTCTATGGGTTTTATGCAATTGATCAGGTACGCTATTATTTCTTGATAACAAATAACAAAATAGGAGAATGTCACTATTGTTGCTTAACCTGTTGTGATTCCTCTTTTTTTTTTTTTGGTTATAACTCATATTTTTGCACTAGAATGTTGCTTATTGTTGTTTCTGTCTTAGTTGTTATGTAATCTAATCAAACTCAGAATTCTTAACTTTTAATGGGCCTCCTATGAATAGGTAAATTTTCTCTCCATCTCTTTTAATGTGATCAATAATTTGCTATTTAGATTTTTCTTTTTATGAATATAAATAACCTCAAAACACTAAAAAAAAAAAGAAAAAACATTTGTATGAACTTTGATCCTCATCACGAGGAGGGATAGGTTAGTCAAGTTTAAAGCAAATGATGAAGAGCTACATTAAAGGTGACTAGGGAGGTGTGGATGGCGCTCGGGATTGAAAGATAAGAAATAGTGCAAAGTAGAGCAATGTGATGGTGTCATAGATGGTCCGGCGGTTTCTTGGGAAAAAATGAGATGAAGATGAGAATAGTAGAGATATATATATTTTTATATAAAATTATTTTATTATATTTTTTATTATAATTTATTCATCTTAGCACAATCATATTTCAATCTTTATAGTCTGAACTCGCAAGATTACCTTAATTCTTATTTGTTTAAATGTAAATTTGTAATATAACATTTTAAAAATTTAAAATATTGTAAAATTTTTTTTGATAAAATTGAGGAATAAAATTATTTATTTAGCTAAAAATAAAATTACTAATTTATTATTTTAGATAAACTTTAAAAATAACATGTAATCTACCTCCCCGGAAAATGCCGTTTCATAATCTTATCGAAATTCAGAGTACGAAAGCAAACTGAATTTTAAGTCCTTGAGATTTTTCCCGCGCAGCTTTTTACAAGAAAACCAATTACGCAGGCTCACACAAAGAAGAATAGTACAGCAGGCATCCTTGGCGAATTGCTGCCACTCTTACTGCCCACTTGCCACCAAACTCTTCAATGGGACCGCCAAAATCAACAAATAGTTTATGTACTTTTAATAGGTTTAAAAATTAAATTTTGGGCTCAATATGTTCTTTTTAGTTAAGGTTAAACGATTCTTCACATATAAAAAATAGAAAAAAATATTTAAATTTTTTAATTAAAATTCAAAAATTATTATTTTAAATATTTTATTATTAAAAAATAAAAAAATAATATTTTAATTTTTAAAAAATGATTTATTTAATTTAAATTAAAAAGTTTATCCCTATTTAATAAAAAAAATTAATTTTAAGTTTATTTCACTGTGGACGAAGAACGTGAGCCTATTTGATTTTATTTTTTTCATAAAAATTCCATTACCAACCGTGAAAAATTCAATCGTATGTTGTGAATATTTATGGGCTACAGTTGTCTACACAACGAAAGAACTCCATCGACACGTTTCAGATAAAGACGCCATTGATAGCGCAGGGAGTCTGTCTGTTTGGAGAATCAAGACAAGTATGAAACTACAATAATACCCTCCTTCAGGGTCCTGGAATGGAAAGCCCGCAAAGCGCTTTTTCTTTTGTCGTTAAAAAATCGTCGTCGGGCTGATTGTTTTGAAGAGTGTGCTAATTAATGTCTATATGGACCTCTCTGCTTCGTCAAAAGTATGGACTTTGTAATTCCCCATTTACCAATTTCCCTTCTTTTTAACATTTTCATCAACTATCATTCCCCAAAAATGCTCCTCGCCCCTTCTTCAACTTCCACCTCTACTTAACACGAAAATCGTGGCCATTAATCTATGAGTCCGTCCATGGTTTTGGCTTATTAGCTTTTTCTTCCTCTTCCAGCATCGAACCCACTCAACAGGTAAGCTTACTTTGGTAATGGCAGGCGTTTGCATGTGATAAAAACTTGTGGGTCCCGCTAATATTCAGAAGCATCATCAAGCTACTGAACCCTGTTTGTTTATTTCTTCGTCATCTAGTTGTATTGTATTAGCTTTCTCTTCATCATCCTGCATCCAACCCACTCATACTCAACTGGTAAAGGTTACTTTCGTTGGCGTTTGGATGTGATAAGAACTTTGTGGGTTCGCTAATATTCAAATCAAATGCATCATCAAGCCACCAACCCCTGTTTGTTCTTTTATTCATCTTCTAGTTGTATAGTAGTGGTACTCGTCAAATGATTAGATCTCTTGCTCAGTTGTCTTTGTCAGGCAAAGGATTCTGTATCGGTTCCTGCTATTGTTTAATCATTACCACCATGTGCTTCTCCGTCTTTTGGCGCCTAACTGCATCATTTTTGTGAACAACAAAGTTCTCGATTCTCAGGTGATGTTGAAGCAAATCTCTTAACGTGACTTGTAGAAATATTTATTAGTAAAACCTTGAAAAAATGGGAAAGAAAAGTTGAGGGTATAATGCTTTTTGTGCAAAGTTTTGATTTTTTTTTTTTTCACTTGAGCTGTAAGTTTCATGAACTCGATTCTAGAGTTATTTAATTATTTTTTCTTAGGAATCCTACATACATAGCAGCAAAAATGATTTTATCCTTAGTTTTCGTAAGTTGTTTCCACAAAGATTACCTATTCTCTGTTTCCTTATTTTGGCCTATTTGTGGAACTTTGCTCTATGCAGGTGCAGGGTTTCGATGGATGATAAAGAGAGAGGTCGAAAGGGCGGCGAAGTAAGCATGGCTGAGAAGAGAACCGCCGATAGAGGAGAAGTGCTAATAACAATATCGAGTGATGAAGTTGCAAATGTCAATAAAGGGTCTACCATTGCTCATAGGCAGAGCAGGCCTAATTCACCCATGAAAGAATCAAATGCTGGTGGATTTACAAAATCTCTGTCTATGAGCTACCTTTCACCAGAGATCTCACGGTTTAGCCCAAGCCCCAATAAGCCCCCCAAAATCCCTACCAACAACGAAAATCTTACTAGAAGAAGGTCGCTCACGAGGTCAGTGTACTCAAAACCCAAGTCAAGATTTGGAGAACAGCCATATCCTGTTGATTCTGATGCGTTTGAAGAGGATAATTTGACTCTCCAAGAACAAATCGCCAGGAATTCACCCTATAACAATTCACTTAATAGGGGGTCACCTAATAACAAGTCTGCTTCTACTGCTAGGACAAATTCCATAAATCCAAAAACGCCCATGATGGCATCTCCAGGACATGCAGATGATGAAGAAGATGAGGTGGAGGAAGTTATCAAGAAGGTTGAATCGAGTCAAGAGAAGCATAGTAGAGTGAGGGCCAAGCCTGTGATTCAGTGGGTTGCATTTATTTGCATTATAGGATGCTTAGTGGCAAGCTTGACTGTTGGGAAACTCGAAAAGACTATGATTTGGGGCTTGGAGTTTTGGAAGTGGTGTGTGCTTGTGATGGTAATATTCTCTGGCATGTTGGTCACTAATTGGTTTATGCATGTTGTTGTTTTTTTGATTGAGAGGAATTTTTTGCTTAGAAAGAAGGTACTTTATTTTGTTTATGGGTTAAAGAAGAGCGTTCAAGTGTTTATTTGGATAGGTTTGGTTCTTCTTGCTTGGGCATTTTTATTCAATCGTGGAGTTGAACGATCTGAGACTGCTACCAAGGTTCTAAAATATGTAACTTGGACCATTATTTCACTTCTTATTGGCTCATTATTGTGGCTTTTGAAGACTTTATTGCTAAAGATTTTAGCATCTAATTTTCATGTCAACAAGTTCTTTGATAGAATCCAAGAATCAGTCTTTCATCAGTATGTTCTGCAAACACTTTCAGGGCCTCCAATTATAGAGGAGGCTGAGAGGGTTGGGAAATCAGTTAGCACAGGTCAACTGAGCTTCAGGAGTACCAAAAAGGGTAAAGGAACAAAGGACAAAAAGGTAATTGATATGGGAGTAGTTCATAAGATGAAGCAAGAAAAGGTTTCGGCTTGGACCATGAAGGTTTTGGTTGATGCAGTCACAAATTCAGGGCTGTCCACAATCTCTAATACATTGGATGAAAGCATTGGTGGAGTGGGCGAACAAACTGATACAGAAATTACCAATGAGATGGAAGCAACTGCTGCTGCCTATCGCATTTTTAGGAATGTTGCTAAGCCTGGTTGGAAGTGAGAAAACCTATATTTCTGGATGATTATGGTGTTCTTATGTTATTTTTCTCTGTTTCTGGATGATTATGGTGTTCTTATGTTATTTTTCTATCTGTTTGGTCTTTTTTCTTTTCAATGCTTTCTCTTTTATGAATAGGTACATTGATGAGGAGGACCTCTTAAGGTTCATGATTAAGGAGGAGGTGGATCTTGTTTTTCCATTGTTTGAAGTATCGGAGAACAGACAAATTGATAGAAAAGCTCTGACAGACTGGGTGGCAAGATCCTTTTTTTTCCCCTCGTCTACCATGAATTGTTGTTTGCCTTTTGATGTCTTAGCTCATATGAGTGGATTGCACCATGATTCATGTGTCTTGGTCATTAATTTCTGCTTATTATTCTAATATTGCAATATGCTATGTAACTACGAAATCTTTATACCCTTGTTATTTAAAGAAGCATGATAGGATACTATCTCTGCACTTCCTTCAAAGAGTCCTACTCCAATGGGACCTATGCTTTTCTATACTGGAGAAAAGATGATTCTGACTTCTTTCATGGACTTCTATCTGCTTCATTATCAGCAGCAAAATAAATTCAACAACATTTATTAATCACGATATGCTTATAGTGATTATTCTGTTGAGTTAGTTGAAATTTTGATATAGTGATGGATACTCATTTTAACACAGTGAAGTGATGTTTTATGTGCTCAGCATCCCCATTCTTTGTAATAAAAGAGACTTCCACTGGGTATGAACAAGGTTTGTTAATTTACAGGAGTGATTTTGTTATTGTTAACAGGTGAAGGTTTACAAGGGTCGGAAAGCTCTTGCGCATGCATTAGGTGACACCAAAACAGCTGTCAAGCAATTGAACAAACTGGTGACAGTGATCCTGGTTATTGTGACCATTGTCATTTGGCTTCTCTTGATGGAAATTGCAACAACGAAAGTGCTTGTTGTCCTCTCATCACAGCTAGTAGTGGCGGCCTTTATGTTTGGGAATACTTGCAAGACCATATTTGAAGCTATAATATTTGTTTTTGTGATGCATCCATTTGATGTTGGTGATCGTTGTGTTATTGACGGTGTGCCAGTATGTTCTACCAGTCTCTAGTATTTTTTTTCTCTCTCCTTTTCCTCATCTTTTGAGGCTGACAAAACTTCATGCACTCTGTTTGATTTGAAACTTGACAGTTGTTGGTCGAGGAAATGAACATCTTAACGACAGTTTTCTTGAAGCTTGATAATGAAAAGATATACTATCCAAATTCTGTTTTGGCTACAAAGCCAATCAGCAACTATTACAGAAGCCCTAACATGGGTGATGCTGTGGAGTTCTCAATAGATTTTGCTACTCCAGTGGAGAAGATTGCATTGTTGAAAGATAAAATTAAGAAGTAAGTTGACTGTAGCTTTGTTCTTTCTGTCAATTTAACATCATGTAGTTAGCAATTATGACAACATTGTTATTGTGGCTCTTAAAATTGGATACTTAGACATCACTTGGACTGAAACCATTATCCTTAGGTGGGTTGTTGAAATACCTCAGGCTAAATTGATTTCCCATGGTCAATATTACTTGTTCCAGCAGCAGCAGCAGAAATCACAATGAAGTGCAGAGACTGAGCCTGGTTGGATGGGAAAGGTTGCATGAGCGGAGTACCCATCCACTATATAAGAATGTGTGATTAACACTTAACTAGAAGTATTGTTATCTTTCTCTATGATGCAGTTCTCTTAGAAAAGAATGTGCTAATTAATTGGTACAGGTCTCATTCCGAGCAAGTCATATTTAATTTTCTCTGTTGGGTAGGTGAGATTGCAGGATCTCAATAGGTGAAAATTTCTGGCATTGTATATAACATTAATCTTGTTTTGAAATTACATAGCCAACAAAGCATTTATTAAGTTTTAAGAAACTGGGATCATTATCTCAAAACAGGAGCAAGCGCAATTAAATTTGTATTGACAAAAGATGCAGAGAGAAGCAGTATTGAGCTTATGAAGCTGATGTGATTTTCTATTGAATCAATTTGTATCCTTGTTTTTGTCAGTGCCTTTTTGATGGTTTACTCTTCTTTGATCAGGTGCTTAGAGAAGAATCCCCAACACTGGCATCCTAACCACAGCGTTGTGGTGAAGGAAATTGAGAATGTAAACAAGTTAAAAATGGCTCTCTATTGTAATCACACAATGAACTTCCAAGAATTTGGAGAGAAAAACAAGCGGCGGACTGAACTGGTCATTGAGATAAAGAAGATTTTCGAGGAGTTAAATATAAAATACTACCTTCTGCCCCAACAAGTTCATCTCAGCCATATCGGGTCGGAAACTCGGAATCTCCAGTTGTGACAAACAGATTGTTGCTCAATGCTCCTGGATAATTTGCAAGTAACCAAGTACATATTCTTCCCCTTGTTTGCTTAGGTTTGAGATAACAATCAAATTTGCCATATCTATATTTTTAGAATTTCATTTTTAACATATTAATTTTTGTTTGGACTGGAACTATACTTCCAAATTGGCATCATTCGTTGGCACCAAAACACTATCTATGTTCTTTTGCTTAAACTGCAATATGATTTCTTTTTTTTTTTTTTGGATTCAGACTAGAGAATCCAAAACAAAATTCATCTCTTTTTTTCTTAATCTGCAAAAACATACTGAGTAGGTAATCTTGCCAATGTGTTGCTTTTCTGATAAAGGTTTAATAATAAAAAAAAATTAACTTAAATCAAATTTGCAATTGTGGCCACTTTTTTTAATATGTATTATTATGGTGTATATGTCATGTATTTATTAGTTACAACTATATCACATGCTTCCAACTGTGCTGGAAGTTCACTTCAAAAAAAAAAAGGAACCGTTTCTTTTCTTTAACTTTGATTGAATAAACTTGGCTGCTATACTGATGTACATCTCAGGTCATTGATGCAAAGGAGAGATGGTGCAACGAGTGCTACTTACCTATTCTATGCCAGAACACCAGTCAACAAATCCAAGCATTCAATTTGTCACTTGGAGGATAGAATGTATTCTGTGAAGATGTTTAAATAGGGATGAATGTTTTATTCTGACTTCTCTTTTTCCTGTTGTGAAATTAGCTCCCTGGCTTTGGTTTTTTTTTTTTTTTTGGTCGCTCGGTTGCTTGGGTTAAAGTTTTGAAGGCGCTACTCTAAAGCTAACAGGGAAACATGGTTATGTTTACTTTGTGTTTACTGGATTTTTTTTTTCTTTGAATTATGCCAAAGCAGGGGTTGAGCTGTTACATCACAAATTAATGCGGTGCGTAAATCTATGTGATGCTCGAAGACTTATATTTTTTATATTTTATAAAAATTTTTAATTTTAGGTGAATTAAATTAATATTTTTTAATATATTAAAAATTTTAAAATATTATTTTTATTTAATTTAGATCTTTAAATATATTTTATATTTAAATTATAATTCTTTAATTTATTTTAATTTAGTACTCTATAAATGTTCATTGAATTTTTATTATATATAAGTATTAGATTTATTTAGTGAAGTTTTTCTAACGAAGTTGGTTTGTTTTATTTTATTTTTAGACTCTTGATTAAATTTTGAATATCTTAAGATTTTAAATTAAATTTTATTTATTTTTAAAAATTTGATCGTGCATCATTTTTTTTTCTCGTTGCACACTGTTTAAATGGGTGGCAGCATTTTACTTCGAAACGGTTGTGTGCAGGTCTTACCGTGCATTATGGCATTGGAGCGTCTGGGCGGGATTAGCTCTCTCTTCGTCCTTGTTTCGCAAAGATTTAGGGTTGGGTGAAAGCTTCTCTGTTAAGTTCGCAAAGATTTGAACTTCTCCGTTAGGATTGGCAAAGATTTGGGGTTGGGTGAAAATTTCTCTGTTAGGAGGATGCGGGGCGAGTCGGGTTTTTCTGTGGAATTTTTTTAAAAATTTAAATTTAAATTTTGTTATTATACAATATTAATTTATTTATTAATTAAAAAAAATTATAAATTGAAAATATACTCTTAATACATGAATTTTTCTAGTGAAAATTATAATATATAGTTATTTAAATATATAAAAGTAATACAATTTTAATAAAAAATAATAATATAATATTTTCGGAGCGAAATTGGGCAATTAGTTGAATGTGTAGTCTTGCAAAGATATAAAAAAAAAAAAAAAAAAAAAAAAAAAGAGAGAGAAGTTGGATGTGTAGTCCGCTGTGGAGCGGGTCGGGTGGAGACTAGGAACCCATTACCATCCCTACTGGACAAGGAACTATTTTCCTATCCTTATTTAATTTTCCTTTAGGCTGCTTAAATAAGCTGTTTGCGAGTTTACGATGAATCGGATCTGAATAAGAATATTCAGGTAAAGACGGCATGTATCCAAAGTGATAATTGCTCGATCAAAGCTTCAAGAGAAATCCATTTCCATGCCAATCAAGCTAAAGCATACAGATAACCTTATCCAATTAATCCATTTAAGAATTAGCCACGTAGGATCGAATGAAACTGACACATCAGCTGAAAATCTTTATTATTTCTGCCAAACCCCAATAGTTTTGAATTTTCTTCTAAGCAAGAAAGCAAAACAAAATACAGAATAAGCAGGCACATAATGCCCTCAGTTTCAATGGCTATATCACGACCTTTAGCTACACACAGGATATCAACACAACCATCAGACTCCCAATTCTTCCTTCAGCTGCTTCCTGTAAGGCCATCGAAGGTGGTTTTCTCCACAAAGCCAAAATCCAGAGGCCAGCTTGAACTGCATGCTTATCTAAAAGAGAAAGCTGTGACAGGACTAATAGCAGCAGTGTTGACAGCTTCAGTGGTTATACCAGAGGTGGCAGAGGCAGCAGGACCTGGCATATCTCCATCTCTCAAGAACTTCTTGCTGAGCATAGTAGCTGGTGGGCTTGTAGTTGGTATCCTCGTTGGAGCTGTTATTGCGGTTGCCAACTTTGATCCTGTTAAGAGAAGCTGAACATATAGAGAAACTTGAAAGTTTCTTCTTGCCAGATTATAATGTCTAGTACTCTGCAACCTTTTAGCTTATGCAAGTTGGGAAAAAATGTTTTAGTTCATATGTATTATGTTGAAGAGATACCTGCACTAATCCATGAAAATAATTCAACATTTATCTGAATGGAGGAATGCCTCATAAATGATTAAAATTTAGACAAAAGTTTTCACATGGTTTTGAGATATCGAGTCCTATAAACATCCCAATGAAGCTACAATAATATGTAATCTCAAAAGGCAAGCACTTTCAACAATTGTTTGATTTCTTTGGAGACATTTGAAACACGTAAATATATTTTTTCTCTATACAGCAATTCCCACCTCCCCCCCTCTCCAGTCCCACAGGCTTGGAGTTGAAGCCTCAATTTCTGTAAGCCAGTCCATGCCCAGGAATAAATCTTGCATCATCCTCGGTGTAGACATGAGTTTCAGTCAACAGCCTGAACCAACAAATAGATTTAACACTCTTAGTCAGCCTGTCTGATCACCTATTTGCTAATGGATTCCACTAGAAAGAAAGAAAAAAGAGCAACTTACGACAGAGAAACAGTCTTGTTCAAGGTGGCAGAGGAGAGAAATGCAGCACCATTCAAATAAAGTAATTCACCCTCAATTCTTTCTTCAATCCTCCTGTCTATCTCCTCAGCATCTGTAGAGAAGGGTTGATCTGAGGCCTACATTAATTACACAAACATATAATATTAAATAAAAAAAAATCATTGATAAAAATAATCATTGATAAATGAACTCTATAGAAATTATCAATTTGCATTTAGGTACCATGACCCATCCCCATGTATCAGCAAAAGATGGCACATGAGCACTGTAAGCTACCACATCTGCGCATGTAAAAGAGGAGATTATGAATACTTTTGATACATAATAATTACTTAATTAAGCACCCTTTAATTAGATACTTACATTTGAAGACCTGTTTAATTGTGTTGTAAATAGAGGAGAAGACCTCCTTGTGGGTGAAAATGCCTGCAGGTCCAGCCTGCACAACGAAACACAGTTCTTTGACATTTAGGGTTAAAGAATAGTCCATTTTTAGTCCACCAGAAACATGGGTTCCTACCTGAGTAACAAAGATGCCATTATCATTGAGCTTAGGCTTGAGAATTTGCTCATAGAAAGATTTAGTGTAGAGCTGGTAGCAAGGCCCTCCTTCAACTGGGTCAGCCAAGTCTCCAATTATGATATCAAATTTGTCAGTCCTCTTCTCCAACTCAGCCCTCCAACAGAAAAATCAATAAAATTTAACCCATTCAGCTTCACGTGATTATTAACAAAAAGCCTTGTCAAAAAATAGGAAATTAGAAACTAAAATTTACTTGGCATCATTAATGACTAAATTAAGCTTCTTGTTGCAAAATGCATCTTGATTTACAGTCAGATATGCGCGGCAGAAATTCACCACTTCCTGCAAAAATACAAATATGTAAAGAGATTATGATTTTGTGCGCAGTTTAAAAGGTTATATCAAAAAATAATTTATTTATTTTAATTACCTGATCAATATCACACATGACCACTTTCTCTATGGACTTGTGCTTGAGGGCTTCCCTTGCAGCTGAACCTTCCCCACCTCCCATTATGAACGCATTTCGAGGGCTGCGTTAAATTATTACCCCGCGTTAGATGAACACAACGATTCATTTTTTTTCTTCTCCAAGAGAAAAATAATATTATGGATTAATTTCATCTTTTAAAATTTATTAACATAATCTAATTAAAAATAGGATAAAGGGATTGCACTATATATAGTGGATGAAGTGAATGTTAAAAAAGGGAGAGACTCACAGAGGGTGGCACAGGAAAGCTGGATGGATTAAGCATTCATGATATATGAATTCATCCACTTCGGCACTCTGCATCTTCCCATCAATCACCAACACCTGTGCAACAATATTAATCTCAAAAATACATTTTTCTTTTAACTTTTTTTAAAAAATATTTAATTAATAGTGACAAATTAAAATAATTTTAATAAAATCATCTGTACAAGATAGTGGAAACAGTTGCAGACCTTGCCAAAGCGCTTTGTGTCCAGGAGAGCAATGTCTTGAAACTCACTTGTTCCCTTGTGTAGAACACTGTTGACCTTTTTTTATTATTATTTATATTTTAATCCATATAAATCGAATTCAAATAAAAATTATTTACTTATTAATATATCAATGAATTTTAATTTAATAATATTAAAATCTTTTTCAAGATGGTAAAATTTCGAGTTCAAACTTTAATTGAATAAATAAAAAATGCAATATGCTGCATTATTTTTTCAGACAGGGAGAGGAGGTGTGGTATATAATGAATGAAAACAAACCTGTTCAAAGCAAAAGACCATTTGAGATCATCATCAATGGTTTCTTCATACCAGGAGGAAGAATGATCATGATTTGGAGTGGGTTGGGTGCAAAGTTTAGAGAAACCATTTGTGTAGATAATCTCAACAGCCTCACCCATAATGCCCAAAAAGACACACACAAGATCTTAATTTAAACAAAGAAAGAAAAAGGATATTAATAATATAAAAATTAAGAAAGTAAGAAAATGGGATATGGAAGAAACTCAAGAAAGGGACTCCAATTTATAGAGGCACAATTGAAGAGAGAGAGAGAGAGAGAGAGAGAGAGAGAGAGAGAGAGAGACAAGGGGGAGATTATAAAAAGAGGGGCAATGAATGTTTATGTAAGGATGGATTTTAAGCGTGCGTAAAGTTGGCCATACGTGAGTTGGATTTTTTTACTATTTTATAATATGAAAAAGAGCAGTCCGCGTGGGATAATGGTGGGACCCAAACACTCAGGTGGGCAGTGGCACGTGGACAACATGAATGACACCTGGCTTCTATTTGCTGGACAATGGATTTTTTTAATAATCTTTTTAGGGATAATTATTTTTTTTTTATTTTATTTTCATCAGTATCTTTATTCATTAATTGACCTTGTAGTGTCTGCGCCTGAGTGGGTTGTAGTATATCCCATTGGCCACTAGCAGCCCTTAGTCTTACCACGTATTCCATGGTGGTGGTGGGATGCAACAGGAACCAAAATTGAGCTACATATGATAAATTATTTAAGGGAAAAAAGAGAAAATTTATTTTTAATTTTTTGAGCCAATTATATTTAATCTTAGACAAAAAAGTGGCTAATTTTATTAGTTGTGTTTCAACTTTGGAATTGTTTTTATTTTGTTACTATAATGTCTCCCAATTTTAAAAAAAAGTTATCTAAAAGTTTCTCGTATTGTAATCTTATTATACCTTTGGCCAATTTGATATGTTGCAGCGCTATATTATAAAATAAAAAGAAATTAAAGAAATTAAAACACCGCATATGAAATTCATATTAGTATCTGTATTTCAATTTCTACCTAATATTTATTTAATTCTTTTTCAAAAATTTAGAAATTATATTTTTTACTCAATTAGGGATTAGATTATTATATCACTTGAAATATGAATATAAACACATAAATGAGATAGATTTAGTATAACAAATATTTTTAAAAATTTAACTTTAAAATCAAAAAATTCATCTAATATACTTGCTCATATTTTTTGCACCCAAAAAAAGGTATTTCTTTTCATTTTCTGGCGTGACATTGTCACATATTAAATTGGTTGGAGAAATGATGGAGTTTTGATATGAGAAACTTTTATATAATTTTTTTTAAGTTGGGGATTTTTATGTAAATTAAGCAATTTTATGGTAAAAAAAAAATATAAATGAGGAATGAAAGTGTAACAAAATTAAAGTTAAGAGATGACCGATAAAAATTACCAATAAAATAAAAATAAGAGTTACATTTATTTGTCAAGAGAGTTGATTTTTAGGCTTATTTTTTATTTATTAACATAATTTGCATATTTTGCAATGGATTTAGAAAAAAAATTTTTAGCTCAATAAATAAAATTTTGTTTAGAGTGAACATTTTCTAATAAAAAAAGGAATACTTAACATTCCATTTATAAAAATACATTATCATTAAAAAAAAGAATTTAATAATTAAATTTATAAAAATTAATTTATACAAATAATTGAAAATAAGTCAATTCACCTCATTTACAATAGTACATTTGTATCTCTACTGTAAGTATTTTCTTATATAATAGTCAAATATTTATTATGAAATTTATATAAAATTAATTAAATTATACATATAATTAAAATAATTAATATAGTATCTTTGCAAAAATTTAATTGCAAAATTTTAATATAAATAATAATGAAGTCATTTTTACATAAAAATAAGTTTATGACAATTATATCTTTATAAAAAATAATTTTTATCTTAATGTGCACGTTAATTTACTTGCTATATAAAACTTTTGATTTAAATTTTTTATAGAATTATTTTTAAATTTTTATATGATATATATTATTTTTAATAGCTAATTAAATTTAGTTATTCATTAATATGACTATATTTTATTTTTAATTAAAGTTGATTTAAAAAATTGTAAGAAAATAAAATTAATAAGTTGTATTACTTTAGTCAATTAAAATATTATAAATAAAACATGAAATAGAATTTTTAATATGCATTACTTTAGTGATTAAAATATTATAAATAAAATATTATAAATATAGTATGAAAATATGAATATTTTGATTTTATAAATTAAATTTTATTATTTGCTAAAAGTTATTTTCAAAATAGTTCCAATTTTTTAATTTTTTTTAGTAAAATTATTATGGTCGAGAACAAAGATTGTAAAGCAAAAAATATATATTTTATTATTTGAATTTTTCTTAATGCAATAAGAATTATAGAATTGCATGGGTATGAAATATAAGGCTTAGCATATTTTGATAAAATTGTAATGACTTTATCAAAAAATGTGTCTTTTATATCTCATATATGTGCGTGTGTTCTTAATTAATTAAAAAAAATCAATTTGAGTTTGTTCGATGAGGGCATCTACCTACTTCTGAGTGATTAGACTGGTTTTTCAGGATATCACATTAGTTATGAACAATGTGTGTGGAGATATAAAATTTAACTTTTTTTGATAAAATTGCTATGATTTTATCAAAAGGTATGTGTCTTTTCTGTCTTATGTGTATGCGCGTGTTAACCAATTAAAAAAAAAGAATTTTAGAATTAATAATTTTTTATAAATGCATTTTTGGTATTTTTGTAAATAATAAAAAAAATGAAGGGTGTTTTTGAAAATCCTAATGGTCCCCCTTCCCAAATTTTAATTTTTTTGTCATATTTTTGCTATTATAGGCAATTTTTTAATTTTTAGAATTAATTTTTAGAATTTTAACTTTATTTAAATATTTATTATTTTTAGTGAACAGTTAAAATTGAAATAAATCGATGATCAAAATTATGATATGTTAGTTGATTGAAAGAGAAGCCAACAACCAAAATTACATCAAATTAGCTTATTTAAGTCAATTTTAATTATAGGTTAAAAAAAACTTTAAAAACCATGCAAAAAATGTCAAGAACATAACCATAATAATAAAAAATTTAAAAATATATTTTTTATAATAAACCGTTAAATTACCTATTATTATTTATTATTAGTAAAATTGTTTATAAGTTAGTATTTTTATCTATATAAGTGTTTTTAAAAAAAATATTTATAATAAAACTAAGATTTTAATATGTTAATTATTATTTATTGTGAATTAAAAAAATATAAACATATTTTGATCAGTTTATAAATTATCTTATTCATACTTCTATATTTATTAATTAATTATTAGAAAAAAATATAACACTAAAAGTAAACAGTTAGGCTGATGATTGAATGAATGTTTATAATTTATATATATATATATATATATATATATATATATATATATATATATATATATATATATATATATATATATATATATATATATATATATATATAATTCTATGTAATATAAATTAAAAAAATTAAAAATTGAAATATTTAAAAAAAATATGTAGTAAATATATTAATGAAAACTTAAATTATATAATTTGAAAATACATAGTTATAATTATATATAATATATTAATTTTATTTTTTAATATAACTTTAAATACTCATATATTTATACGACTAAATTAGATTAAATGATAAAAAAAAAAATAAAAATCTTTATGTCAATTATTAATTTAGTAAACATTTTTAATTTTATTAATTTAATCATAAACTTTTTCAATTATTTTCAATTTTACCAATAAATTTTATTAAAATAAATGAACTTATTGACAAAAATAATTTGGATTTTTTCATTTATTATCAAATTTAGCTACTCCTTTTAATTTTATTAATATATTTAATAATTTTAAAATTTTTATTAATTTTAACAAACTTCATGTTAATAAAAAAATAATTATTATTATCTTAATTTTTATTTTTTTTTATATTTCTTTACATTTATACTTGTTATTCACATCTTTTTTTACCATTTTATTTCAAATTTAAAGAAAAAAAAAGAAAAATCAAATATTTAAACATAAAATATGAACAAATAATAAAACCATAATAAAACCAAATTAATGTAGTTGTAATTTTCAAAATGATAGAGAAATTAATAAAAATAACAATTTTATTGATTAAAAAAAACTGCTAAAATTGATATAAAAAATAAAAGAATTGGCTAATATTAATAATGTAGGAAAATATTTGAATTATTGTTTTCAATTAAGTAATTCAATTAGATTAATTGCTAAAATTGAAGCTAATGTAAAATTTTGAGATTAAATTGATAAAATTAAAAAATTTAGCTAAAATTGAAAAAAGTTGTAAAAGTTTTGATTTTTTTAAGGTATTAGCCACTAAATAATTCTATAAAATTTATTTAAATATATAAAAATTTGAACTGAGCGAGCATTTAAATTTGTTATTTTTATTGTATTTTAATACACAATCAAAATTTATTTATTTTTTATTTCAAATGATTAATTACCTAAATAAAGTATAATTTTTTTTATGAATAGTATATTAAAATTTTTAACAAATTTATAAATTATAATATTTTATTTAAAAAAATAGGACTAATTAATAAAAATAATTCTACGTATTTTTCTTAATTTCATTTAAAGTTTTAATTTATTTTATTCAAATAAAAAGTTAGTGTTAGTTTTATTTTATTTATCTAAAATTGTCAAAATTTAAATATAATTATAATAATTTTATTAAAGTTTTCAATAAAGTTTTTTTTTAATTTATTACATTGAAAAATAATTTTAGAATATAAAAATATTTTATTTTTATTCTTTTTTTTTGAAAATTAAGTAAATGAAAAATTGTTTATATATAAAAATAAATTCTAAATTTGGTTAAAATTGTATTTTTATCGGTCCCAATAATTAAAAAAAAGGTTATAAATTTGTAACCAATAAAGTGATTTTTCTACTTAATATTTAATTAAAACATATCAGTTACTAATATATATATTTTTTAGAATAGCTAAACATCTGTAATAAATAAAATAATTATAATTGAATAAGAATAAAATTGCGTTTCTATTTATATAAATGTAAATTTTATTTAATATTATTAAAATTTTAATTTATATTGATTATTATAATATTATAAATTAAAATTATTACATTTTTAGTAATAGCTATTCAGTTACTAAAAGCTATTATTAACGAAATAATATATGGTAGAAATTAGCAGTATTGAAAAATTAGTTACAAATTATCCATCGCTAAAAGTTGTTAATAGAGTATGCCTCTAATTACTAAAATTATTAGTGATGTACCTTTTGTCAATAAATGATATTAGCGATGAAGGTTTATGAGTTAGTGACAGGTTATTGTCACTAATATATATTATTGGCAACAAATTTATTTATTTATCACTATAAATACATTTTTGGCATTTTTGTAAATTGTAAAAATAATGAGGTGTTTTTGAAAATACCAATGTTCCCCCTTCATACTTACATATATACATACTTACATAAATACCTATATATATATCATACTTACATAAATACAATTAATCTATCACCTATATATATATATAGGTGATAGATTAATTGTATTTTTTATTTTTTTACTTATTAATTTCTTATTTTAATTAATTATTTCTTATAAAATTTTATATTTAATTAAAATTATAATATAAGTAGGACTAAAAATTTTAAATTTATTTAAATATTAAAATTAATTTAAATAATAAAAATATAATTATAATTAATTTAAATAATTAAGGATAATTTTAGCAAAATTAACATTCTTCTCTTCCCCTATTTATACATAGTATAGATAAAATAATTAATTTATAATAATAAAATTTAATTCACTAGTATTGAAATTATTTATTTTTATTTAATGAGGACATAATGAGTTGGTTATAATTAAAGAACTAGTTATAACTGATGAGCTAAACAGCATAATCCTCTTTTATTCTCATTATAGTTATGAATAATAAATAAATAAAAAGAATCAAATTTAAAATTTCTCCATTTCCAACGCTTATTAAAATGTTGGAAGACCAATAAAGTTGACATGCTAAAAAAAAAAGCTCACAATAAAAAAGTGGGTCCCACTAAATGTGGGAGAGGAGGAGGCTAATGGCGTTAAGCGTGGAGGGAGTCCACTAAGAGGGTGGAGAGCCCACTTTGGATCTCCATCGTATCCCCATGTCATTGCGTGCATATCATGTCTTTTTCATGCCATTTCAACTTTACTTTTTTGCCATTCTCTTCTCTCTCAAACCAATACCTCCATTTTCTTTTTTTTTTAACAAAAAAAAAAAAAAAATTAAATGCCTAAAGATTTATTATATCTCTTGTATGTAAAAGTATCTATTCACATTATTATTTTATTTCAATTATAATACTATTTTCACTCACAGTATATAATTTTCAAATTTTATTTTATTTAATATATATATATATATTTAAATAACTGATAAATTAAATAATCATATGAAATAATGAAAGATACACAATAAAAAATAATTTTTTCTATAACAATTAAACAATGAAATTAGAAAAGAATCAAAAGATCAAATTTATCTGGAGTTGAATTCTTAAGTTGTCATTGTTGGAAGGGTTTCAAATAAAATATATCACTCTCGAGCTAAGCATAAAAAATTTATAATTAAAATAAAAAAAATCAAATTTAGGATAAATGGATAATAGAGAAGTAAATAGTGAGGTTGATAGGGGCAAAGTGGTAAAGAAAGGTTTAAAGGGGCAAAGTGGTGAAGAAAAAGATATATAGCAGAGCACCAAAAGGAAGTGATCAATTGTTGGAAGCTTTTTTCCTGTAATGGGGAGACAGAAAAATATTTTAATCAAAATCATATCCATGAGGTGTTTTGGTCATTGTTCATTGCAAGGGCGGCTCACCATCATTTTCAAGGCCTTTGTGCTATTTCTTTTATATTATTATTATTATTATTATTATTTAATATATATATATATATATATATATATATATATATATATATATATATATATATATATATATAAATATAAGTCAAATGGGTTTTATAATCTTAAGAAGGTGACGTCCCAAACAGAAAGAGGGTCAAAAGCCCTTTGAGTTTCAACGTTAATGTTTATGTTTAATGAGTTTCCCTCTTCTAATGATGATTTATGCCTTTTTTAATCATTATTTTTCAAGAAATATTTTGGAAAAACCAGTTGATGTTATAGTTCCCAGATCTTAACTTGTCATTTCTGCAAGAAAGAATTGAAATCTTAAACCCTAAACTTATATATATATATATATATATATATTTTTAAGAAGAATCTCAAATATGGTTTGTAATGGCGTGTTTGGTTGTCAATAGTGAAAGTAGGCGACATGAAGGAAAGTGAAGAATGGTGGTTGTTGGTGCTCCAAAAACCTGTTTTTGGGGCACTCAATTTGTCCTAAAAAGTAAGGAGCTCTCAAGTGAGATGCCGTAAAATTGTCTTGCACACGTGCTCATAGTGCTTGAATGCGACCTTTAAAAAGAAAATTTTGCTTAAACGTGGTAGGGTTTTCAGGCTTTTTGCAGTAAACGAAACTGCCAGCAATTTCTATTGCTAATGTGCACTTTGAGATTTTAGTTGTATGTGATTCACGAATTTAAAATATGAGATCGGTTATTTTGTAAAAAATGATTTATATATAAAAAATATTTTTTATAAAAAATATTATTTTATTTTTTATAAAAATATTTTTATTATTTGACTGTAATATTAAATTAATGATATGTATTTATATTATATATTAATAAGTATATTTATATTTTAATAAGATTATCAAAGTCAAAAAAATAAAAACTGACTTTATACCTTAGTTTTTCTTTAATTAGGGCAATATTTTTCGTTTACGCATTTTCCTAAATATCCAAATGTTATAAAATGTATAAACTATTTTTTTAGAAAAATATTTTCTAGTAAATAAACGAAGCTTAAAAATGTGAATTTTACTTTTCTTATCTTTGAAACTTATTATATATATTGATTCTTGAATCTTAAAAAAAAAAAAAAGGTTTATCAAGTGAGCGATACATCTTCAGTCACTGGACTTTGACATTTTAACAACATCTAAAATTTGAAACAATAATTCCAAATAAGCTCTTAATATAAATGCTACAAACTACAAAGCAAAGGTGCTTGATAATATCATAAAAAATTGGCAAAAAACCCTTTTAAATCTTTGATAATTATTTTTAGAGTCAAATAAGGTTTTATCAATTTAGATTATCCTTTTAAGTTTTTAGCAATTATTTTTAGAGTCAAATAGGCCATTGTCAATTTCATTTATCCTTTTAAACTCTTGACAATTACTCTCAGAGTCAAATAAATTATTATCAATTTAATTGATCCATTCAAGCCCCTAAAAATAAAAAATTTGCTTTTACAAGCCCCCGCTTAATGATGTATGTACTTCGTTGAACGTGAGTCTAACATGCCCAATGTGACTGGGTCATACTGTAACACTACGAATTTTTAATATAATTATTATATATATAAATATTAATGTTTTATTTTATTAAATATTTTGAAAATTTATTTGAAATTTTTTGAATTTTTAAAATTAGGTTTGATTTTTCAAAAACAATAAACTTTGTTGATTTTTAAAAATTGATTTAAAGACCATGTGGAAAAACTAAAAATATATTTGGACTCCAAATTTTTTTTTTTGATATTTTGGTAAATTTTTCGAAATTTTCGAGCCTCGTTTTGGGTTTCAGGGCAAAATAAAAATTCAATTTTGGGTATCATGAATCGAACTGGCCGAATCAAATCAAGCGGAATTAAATCGATTGAATCGAATTGACCCAACTCTTTTTCTCCCCCTCCCATCATGCGATCGACACCTCCCCTTCCCTCTCTCTTTTCTCTCTCCTCTCTCCTCCCCTCGCCGGCCAACCGCTACCCCTCCCTCCCTAGCTCGCCAGTGCACCTCCAGGAGCCCTCCTCACTGTCGGCCGATGTCCCAGCTGGCCGGAAAAATGCACCAAAGTGCCCCCTGCGCGCAACGTGACTCTTGAGCTTCCCGGCCAAAATTCGGCCTATCCGGCCATCAATCAAATCGGGGTTTGTCCCAAACCTCATCTACACCTCGAGAGCTTTCCATAGACACTAAGATCATAAATTTTTATCGAGTGATTTGTCCAATTTTAGCCCCATTTTGACTTTTGGGCTAAATTTCTCACAAACCAGGAACCCCATGGAGATTCCTAGAGTACCGGGGTGCTCCACTTGGCGAGAGCTTCGCGGCAATATAAATTTTAAAATTTTTTGACACCAAAAATTCACTGGGTCCCACGGACTTCACAGTGATTTTTTAAACTTTAAACGAGCTTATTTAATTTCATAAATATTTTTTTATAACTCCTAGTGTTATGGGCTTCGCGTAGGTATCTTCGTTTTGTGAAAATTTGATTGGTGCCCGGATCACGTAGGTATCCATTTTAAGCCTTATAATTGAGTTGTTAGTCTGTGTGAGACTTGCTAGGTTTGAAGGGCTTAGAAGGGGCCATGTGTTGTTATTGAGTTGTGGATGTGAGATTATGACCTTTACAAGTGTTATTTGAATCACTTTGTAGGTTGGGTAGGTCCTAGATATAGAGAGAATTATACCGGATTTTCAACAAAACTTAGGCTGTCTTTGACTCTTTAAAGTTTTATTTTAACTAAATATTGATAAATTTGTGATATAATTTTTAGGTGAGCTGGGTCAGCCTACCTCCTCCGCTCAATTGCCGCAGTGACTTTTGGAGTACTTCGCTCAATCGACTTGAGTTAGTCTCGCTTAGGGCTCGGTCCTTTTTGTGATAAGTTGGAGTGAGTACGGTTTTGAGTTAATCTCACTGACCCCCACATTTGGATTATTAAAAGAAAGTTCGACTCGAGTTGATCTCGCTGGAAGGCATTGGATTAAGAAAGCTGTATAGGGGATTAGCTCCCATGTTATATATATTGATGCGACACATGGGTGTGTGAGTGCTCTAAATTATTTTTTGTATGAATATTGCCTGAATTTGGTTAAATATGCTGATCTGTGTTGCATTTCATTCCGTAGGGATGCATTAGTGCTAGATAGTTATAGAAATTGTAACTAAAATCAATATCATACTTTATGAGTCAGACGCTCACTCTTGTTCACCCATTTTTTTCTAGGTTACAGGAGGAATTTTTCCTTGTGATTAACCTGCTTTCTTCCTTGCAGGTCTAGAGTTACAGTATCTATAATTTATGTTATTATTTCAAAATCTAGAACTTTGCATGTACTAGGAGTATTTTATTTAGTTTGGGAATTGTAAAAGATTATTATTTTGAAATTGTAAACTTAATATTATGCATGTATGGTTGAATGGGATATATATATATATATATATATATATATATATATATATATATATATATATATATATAAGGGAGCTGAGCTCCCATTTGATTAAATTGATTGACTGAGGATTGTGAGGGGGAGCCGACCTCCCCATGTATATATATTGTGATCATAGGTTGGGTGAGCTAAAAACTCCCTGTTGGGTAGTCCAGTTTATGGCTAAACTCTGTTCGGTTAATTTCTTGAAAATGGACTTTAGATATGGGCTTTAAGGTTAGGCTAGAGAATAGTTAGGTTACTATGGGCTTTGGGGGCCTTATGTTGACCTAAGTTCTAGTGTCGGTCCTACCTATAATTTGGGTCATGATAAAGTTGGTATCAGAGCTTAGGCTCTAGATTCATGGGAAGTACATGTCTAAGGCTTAAGAAGAGTCTTGTTAAGGGTTCACATGCAGAGTATAGGATCCTATTTTGTCTTTTTCTATAATTCTTTATTTTTATATTCTGCATTATTCCTTGGGTAATTAAGAGTGCTTCAGTTTAATGTCATAGTTTTGTGGAGTACATGGTGATGTGAACTAGAGTTAGCAGACGTGTTGAGGTCTTCCATGAGGATATGTACTCCAAGAAATGCTATGTTTCAGTCAGTATGGGTTTGAGTGGCATGCCTATCTAGTGCAAGGCACGAGGACATAAGGTGACTTTTGAGAGTATAGCTGCCCTTGATGGTAGTGAGGGTATCACTACTGGCAGTCGTCAGTGGATAGCCTAATCATAGAAAGTTACAGTATCAGTAAATTCGAGAGAGATAAAAGATTAGGAGACTGGTCTTTTGGGATGTATTGTAGTAACTATACAATGTTCTCGATATTTGTACTATAAGCTGTAGATTACAGTACTAACATGGGATCATTGTGTTAAGCTGCGTGCATCCCCGTGGCATTCCATGATGAAGGCATTTGCAAATGGCCTCTGTTTAGGTACAGTTATGTCAGAACAAAGTTCTATTTCTGCAGAAGGGATTGGAAATCCTAGTTAGAGATTTAAGATCCTTGAGATAGAATATCAAAGGTCACAGTTGGGTGATAACTAGAGTCAGTGACTTAGTTATCCTAACTTGAGCATAGAGTTATAGCATAAGTGGCACGAGATTAGAGGTTTTTAGTATGGTTACAGTGTAATGATGACACCTACTTAGTGGGATCATCTGGTCTCTAGTATGAGATCATTGGTAGTGTTGGCGTTACGGTGGACGTATTGCCTAAAGCTTAATGAGACAGCATTTCCTTTGCGTGACAGTGAAGCGTAAGTAGGGCTCAACTCCCTAAAGGAGACTGGAGGTTATACATAATATTCGTAGCCTGTGAAATGGCATTCTAGGGAAGTTTACAATATAAAAAGAGAGCAGATGACTTTATATAGTTGTGGTAATGCAGTAGAGGTAGTACCTCTCTTGCAGTCAATTATGTTACAGAGTATGATAATGTCTTCTTAGGAGAGACAGAAGAGTACCACTAACATAATGATATATGGAATGATGTCCTAAATGGGACTGTAGTGTGATAGGAAATAGTGGTTCAGGTACCCCCTAAGGAGAGTACAATTTTTGTTATAAGGATCATAAGGGATTAGATCATGATGGATGTAGAGCTTTTGAGTAGCAAGGAAAAAAGGGGATCCTGTATATTCCCTCCTTGAGATAGTAAAGGGTAGTTTAAAGTTAAGCAGAGGAAAGGACAATGACTGCAAGTCAGAGAAAATAAGTCATAGGATATCAGTAGATAAAAAGAAAAATAGAAATGAAAATTTGGATAATTGGCTTTAGATGTAACAAGAAAGAAATTCGAATGGCAGTGGAAGTGCTAATCAGAGTGGCCAAAAGACTAATTCTGAGTAGTACGAAGGTGAAGATGACTTAGCAGAGACACTGAAAATTACAATTATCTAACATAGCTGCAAGGTCAAGAAGAGTGAAGCTAAGGAATAAAGTAATCAAGGTTCTATTTTGGGCAAGATAAAAGAGATGAATTAAAGAGCAAACTGAATAGTCAAGAATAGGACAAGATTAGGAAGTGTCGCAAGGGATTTTGCGGTCACCTGGACGATCACTCACAGAAGTGGGAAAGAGTGAGGAGTCGCCACCTTAGTTTTGAGGGTAACTAAAGAAAACCATTTGTGGAGATAAATTGAAATAAAACCACTTCAAAACAGAGATTCTAGGTTCGGGGTCCGTAAACGGGTGGGGAAGGTGTTAGGCACCCCACCTCGTCCCTTAATAAGGGTAAGTAGATTTAACTTTGCATTAGTTAGAAGGGCTTGAATGGACATGTTGATCCTTTTGACTAAAGGAGCATTTGATTTTTCACTAAATTTGGATCACCTAGATACATAAGTAAATGAGACAACCTTAGTGAGTTACTGTTGCAGGTTAATCTTATCTAAAAGAACTATTTTATTAAAATTTAATTTAAGAGTTGTATAAGAACTCTTCTCCGAACTCTTTAATAATTATTAAAATTTTGAGTTGAGATCGGATAAGAACTCTCCTCCGATCTCTATTAAATCATTAAAAATTTTGAGTTGAGACCGGATAAGAACTCTCCTCCGATCTCTATTTAATGCTTATTAAAATTTTGAGTTGAGACCGGATAAGGATTCTCTTTCGATCTCTATTAAATATTTATTAAAATTTTGATTTGAGACCGGATAAGAACTCTCCTCCGGTCTCTATTAAGTATTTATTTAAAATTTTGATTTGAGACCGGATAAGAACTCTCCTCCGATCTCTATTTAATTAAAGTTTTGAGTTGAGAATCGAATAAGAACTCTCTTCCGATCTCTTTTAAATTAACAGGAACCTGAATGGGATCTTTCCGATCTCCCGAATTTTAATTTCAGCTACATGTCATAAGGTCCTAAAGCTAAGGATTCTGGCGTTCTAAGGTGCCGGGGATAAGGCTTCTTTTAACTAATTGATATTTTGTGACTAAATAAGAGAAACTGGACTGAATTTTGCTGACTTCCCCTAAGGTCACTTTACCAGTACCTATTAATGTCCGATCTATTCTGTTTTGTTTACTTTGGTTTTATTCCACTTTATGGCATCTTGCCGAATTACCGTTTACGTCAGCCCAATATTGTGGCTATTTTCCTGACGTGTTAATCAGGCTCTCTCCCTTAAAAGAGACCCTTAAGTTGCAGCTACCTACGTTTTACCCAACCACTTACACGTTACTAGGAACTAGAAAATTTGCATTCAGAAACGACGAAGGTTAATAAAATGATAGACTGATCACTAAAGAAATAAACTCGAGAGTAACATTCTTTAAGGTTCTTTGGCACTAAATAAACTTGGAGAAAATCACATGCATAAAAAGAACAAAGAAAATGCGAAAAGTAAACGTAAATACTTGATAAAACAGCAATATGAGCTCTTACCTGTAAGGAGCCAAATCTATTGAAATAACTACGGGGTGACAAATAGTAATAAGACAACGGACTGATTAGCTTGAGGGCTGATGTTCGTTGTGAAATGAAGGGTGCTTAGCTAAAATGCAATCAGATTAAGATAAAAACCGAGTGAAATGAAGTTGAGCTTGGACAATGGGAATGAAGACGGAGATGATAAAGGGCTGAAAGTGAGAGTGTGACCAGATAATGAACAAACTGAAAATGTAGAGTTCCAGTATTCAGAATCCTTTTCAAGAAAACACTTCAGAAAACTAGTTTCAAAAGTCTTTCTAATCAAAACTTCAAAGTAGCAGAGTAACAAACTGAATCAAGTTTCAGAGTTCTTCCGCTATAATAACTACCTCTCTTTTTTTGCTCGTCCCTTGAACAGTTTTTCATGCAGGTATTTATAGGAATCGGGTGCTCCCCATGAAGGGTCAGGATTTATTTTGAGGGAGATGGAGGGTCAAGATTTCGAAGGACATGATCGGATGTTCAGGAATTAAAGAGAATCAAAATGAATGGCTGAGATCACTCTTCAGAATATTTGTCCTTTCTTCTTTCAATCTGACGGTCCCAAATCTTCTTGTCCGGAACGATCCGAGGGCTAAGAGCGAAAGACGCTGGTATTGTCGTCTTCTCTCTTGATCCAAGGGTCCCGGGTTTGTCCTTACAAGTGAGATCAACGGTGGAGATTGGGATGTACAGGACTGTCATGACATACCCTGGCACCTGTCAGTATTGCGGGCGATTCTTAGGCGTGCGGTGGAGATCTCGTCTGCCACGCTTTAACTACCTCGGCTCTGATTCTGACGACGGTTATTGGGATTTGTCTTATTCTTTTTGCCTTCCGATCTTCCCTCTTTCTGATCTCTTTTACATGCTCTTTTCCGATCTTTCATGCTGGTCTCCCATCTTCCGACCTATTATTCCGATCTTTCCCTTTCTCAGGTCCGGTCTGGTCAAAGCATTAATTTCCTCGATTCGAAGCATTAACCGCTTTACGCTTCGACAATAAATGCCCGTTTTCCCTATATATACCTGGCAGCGAGAGACATTTCCTTCATCTGATTTTCCTCTCTTCCTTCTTTCTTTTCCAGTTCTAGCTGCTCCGGCGGTCGTTCCGGCCATGATTGTGGTTTTTGATCCCTCTCCGATGGACTTCCTTATTCCTCGACTGAAAATTTACGACCCCGGTGATCGCATAACCTTGTCTGATGATGGTGAGAGGACTGGGTTAATTGACCGATCTGGATTGCGGACCTCGACCGTGCCGATCCCGAGTTGTTCAACTGGCATGATCGACAAACTGATTTTGGCCGAGCAAATTGCTGATGCTCCACTGACCCTTGGCGGTTGCTTCCTCAAGTTCATTCGGCTTCTCACCACATTGAGTGTTCCGACAGCGGTTTCCTTCCACATTGGGTGTTCCGACAGCGGATTAAGCTCCGGTCGGCGACACCCTTGGGATCAGTTATAAACCTGGGACTCTTTAGATAGGATGTTCCACCGGTCTCTAGAGATCGCCCAAATGATGTAATCCTTCAATGTAATCAGATCTCTAGAGATCGCCCAAATGATGTAGTTAGACCTTCATTGTAATCCGATCCCTAGAGATCGCCCAAATGATGTAATCCGATCTTTTGGAAATAAAAATCTTGTTTCTCCAATTATTATCTTATTGATTATTTTCCGATCCCTGATATATTTGTCCGATCTGGTTCCTAACAAAACGACTCTTAACTAATCCTTCATTCAAAATATTCAACTTATTATGCCGATCTCCATTTAACCGATCTCCTTGGAATGTTCGAGAGACGTGTCAGAACAGCTGGCGAATCTCGTTAACCGATGCACTGCCTAGAACCTCGTGAGCATTAAATGCTCGGACAAGTATAAATAGGGGTGAGGGGTTAGCCATTTGCTCCTGTATGTCATTTTCAATCTCTCGCTCACAACCTCAAAGTTCTCTCGTTTGCTCAAGTTCTTCCGACGCCGATCAGACTCCGGTAAGGGCTTTGATCTTCTTTTAGTTTTAAGTTTTTTGTTTTCTTTGAAAATGAGTGGTGCCGAGGGTCAAAGAGCGGCGAGTCCTCCTTCCATTCAGTTCTCGTGGTCATCTGACGAAGAAGAGGTGGTCGGGCCAAACGCGCAAACAGAACCTCCTAGGGCCTCTGTTCTAGCTTGGGGGCGGATCGGACCATCAAGGCACGTACCTTCTTCAGGGAGGGAGAATCTCCCTATGGACGAGCTGCCATCGATCTTACAAGAGTCCGATCTACAATCGTTTAGCCAGGAGTACAATATTCGCCCTGATTCGTACGAACTTATCCGGTGCCACGGCGATCACCGAGCCGATCACTTCTTTGAAGAGAATGACCTGGTTATGGTATACGAGGAACAGTTAAAGGCCGGTCTTCGGTTCCCTCTGGATGACTTCTTCAAGGAGGTCCTAAAACTTCACCGAGTGTGCATTGCTCAAGTTCACCCTAACTCGTGGCGGATCTTAGTAGCCTTCCGAGGCCTATGCCGAGCTAAGGGAATCAGACCTACGGCTAAGGTGTTCGCCGAACTGCACAGGCTAACTCGCCGAAAGGACGACGAGCACTGGTTCTTTCAGGCGAAGCCTCATTGCGGGCTCTTCACCGATCTGCCCTCCTCCCTTAAAAATTGGAAGAACCGCTTCTTCATTCTGAGGAGCAAAAATCCGACCTGCTTTGAGGACTTCCCCCGTAGCTGGTGGCACCAGGGGCCCCTGCTTCCGAAGCGCATTAACCTGAACCAGGAGGAAAGCTTAATAGTGATGGATCTGAAGAATCAGGCTGCCACTCAAAAGTATTCCTGTTTAGATGCGGTGACCGCCGAGCTGCACCATTGGACCATACAGCTGCTCACCGGCCAAGATCGCGAACTTCCGCTCTCTGACCTCGGCACTGGTATTTTCTACATCTCAGATCTCAGGACCTTAGCGATCTCACTGACCTCTTCTTTGTGCAGGTATGGCGGGTGATGAGGGTTCTAGGAAGCGGAAGAAAGAAAGAGAGATCTCCCGGAAAGTAAAGGAGATGAAGCGTTCGGAAATGCTTCGAACTCCCGGCCATGAACCAGGGGAGACGCAAGGAGGCCCGTCCCGACCTTCGGGGCCGCCGATCACTGAAGCTGTCCGATCTCCTCCTCAACAGGAAGAGCCGGCTCCACCTCCTCCAGCTGCTCCAAGCACAGAAAGGGGGCCTTCTCAATCTTCTGTGAGAGCCTCCTCTCGTGGCCCTCAAACGCTGATCGAGTCCCTGAAGAATAACCGGACTGTTCGGGAGAACCCCGGTTTTGCCAAAGTCTTGGGGTCTTCCATCTGCCTTCGGGAGGATCGGGACAGGCTATCCCCGGACAGCCTTGACGATATCTTGACTCGCGCCATGAGCCTGAACGTGGAGTGCCTGGTGAACCAGACCATAGTTCGGGAAAAGGCTCATCGCCTGGGCAAGGAGGTTGAGAAGAAGAATCAGGAAATGGCTTCCCTCCGATCCCAACTCGCATCTGCTCAGAATTACATATCTCAAGTTGAGGGGCGGGTGAAGTTCTATGAAGACAGAGTGACCGAACAAAATCATGTTCTGGCTGAAAGGGATCGTGCTCTCAGGGAAGTCGAGGCGCTCCGGGCCAACGAAGCTTCTCAGGTCGCCCAACTTATCGAGGAGCTTAAGCGAAAGACGAAGAAATGGTGATAGGGATAGCTGGTGCCTATGTGAATGCTCACAAGGACCTCTTGGCCGAACTCCAGAAGCGTTACCCAAAAGAGGACTTCTCTTGAATGGCCGACTTGGCTCCCGGGGGCGAGGGTGAGGATAGTGAAGAGGAGGGAGAGGATGAGCGAAATGTAGATCAGGCTGGGGGTGATCCCCCAGCCGAATAACTTGTACAAATTTTGCAATGAATGAAATAGAATGCCTTTTTGTTCGATGAATGGTTGTGATCGGAAAATTTCTAAACACTTGATTGTCTGAGTATATTGAAACAACTGAAAACTATTATTATCCTAAGTGTGAGAGATCGGAAAATACAACATGCATGAGATTGCTAAACAGAACTTAATTGAAAATTTTGGCTTGAACATCTAAGATCGGGATCTTCATTAAACCGAATTAGAAGCTTAGCTCGATTATTCCTAAACTTTTAAAAGGGAGGTCGACCATGAATACTGGCCGCAAGGTTCTAGTGTTGGTTCAATTTCGTCTGACAAGAGAGATCGGGAATGTAGTTAACTGGTCAGGATATTTGACAATGGGCTTGAGAGATCGGTAAGGCTTTGACTGATATGAGGACTTAGTATTGACTCAACTTTCTGTGAAGAGAGATCGGAACCGTGGTTAGATGGCAAGGAGAGACTTAGTGCTAGGGATCGGTTTCGAAGTTTATTGATTCTGGGGACCGGTCAAAATATGGTGTTGACAGGAAGAACAAAGTGAGGTATAAAGTACATAAAGTGCCATCCTGAGCAAGGTAAATAGGATGAACTGAAAGGTAATATTAGAAAGCCAAGGACAAGATTACACGAGTGAGGATAGTTGTCAAGATATAGAATCCAGAAGTGTAAGACTTAGAGCAGGTTATAGTTCTGGCAGTGTCAGGAGCTAAAACATGGAGTTTAGAGTTACAGGACATGGATCAAACCCTGTCTATTCCTATTCCTAAGATGGAGTAGGTAGCAATAGGACAAGATTCCTTTAACCTGTTAACAGTATGAGAAGAGTTAGGTAAGGAATGCAATCTAAGCAAGTTGCGATTAGATAGTATTCAATGGTGTCCTGAACTATCTTATCAGACTGAGGGACAATGCTAGTAAATAGTAGGTTGATTAAGATCAATGTAATGGATCATGTAGGTATGATGAGAGAATAGAAGAGTGGGAAATGACACATAAGCCTTAGGTTGGACTATGGAGATAAGGAAAGGGTAATTAAAGGTTTGTTGTGAATATCAGGCGAATGTCTTAAGTGTGATCAACAGAGTCACTTTGCAGTAAGGCAATAATGACGGAACAACAGTAGGGGTAGAATGGGAAGCAACATGTATAGGTGGTTATAAATCACTAGAAGGTGTGATGATCAAAATAATAATTATAGGTAAGGGTGAAGTTAGTACTGAAAGAATCTATTTGTGTCACACCTTACCCCTCCGTAAGATGTGGCTTGATCCTGTAGCATACCTAATAAATTATCGAACTTCGCCTACCGATAATCTATTAAATATACTACAAGGGATTTTAGCAAAACAAATTTATTTTTTTAAAGTTTGGCATGGTGATAAAAATTTAATTGAAGTGTTTTCAACTCAAGTATATGTTATAAAACTTATTTAGAAATAATTAGACATTTTTAAAATTTTACAAAAAATCCATGTGGTTATAGCTAAAACTAGGTAAAAACAATTCTTCAAACTTGTTGAAAAACAATTCATAAAAATATATCATACCTAATTGAAACTCAGTTATCTTAATTTGTCTCATTTCATTCTCAACAAAACTCATCATAATGAAAATTGTTCATTATTTACAAGACTCAGAAAGAAATTTAAATATTGCATTCATTGAGGTAACAAAATTAATTTTACAAAAATATGCAGGTAAATAAAATCTCAAAATAATATTATAATAATTACAATCTCACAATTTTATTACAGAGCTTTTTTTACAGCTGCGCAATATTTATACAAACTTACATATAGTTACAAAATACATCAAAAAGAAATTACCAAGGGTATACTTATAATATACTAGCAGCTAATCAAAACACAGTCCCAATACGACTTCAAATCACAACTTCACGTAGTCTCACTCAGCTGTATTATCTTTTCTTTCACCTGTAACAGCATACAAAACTATCGCTGAGCGGTGAACTCAGTGGTGCACAATTAATAATTTAAAATTCAATACAAAACATACTTTGAAAAATCATAACAAAGAGCTTGAAATATACAAATTATTCATAATTCATCATACAAATCATTTATTTGATTGACATTTTGATCAAGTGATCACAATACACCAAATCCAAATAAAGCATTTAAATACTCACATTTTTCTATATCTAAGAAAACAATATAATATATTCAACCATTTGCAAACATTTATTTCAATCACCTTTTTAGCAAAATGTGCATAATTTAAGGGTGTTGAAAATATTCACACAGTTCAGAGCATGACACTAAAATAATGTCGGGTTATACACCATGACAAAGCCAATACATCCCAATAACCAAAGGCTAAAGGGGAACACAAGGGCTAGCTAACAAATATGAGTTCTCATTCAATACTTCCTCAATTGGCAACACACCTCAACACTTTAGCCAAAGAGGGAAAACTCAACCCCAACAAGTGGAGGAGATCACAATAATATCATCTCATTAGGCAAGCTAATGAGGAACACAATCACATTGCCATGCCAACTGTGGTTTCAAAACATATTCAAAATAATTTCTATTCACAAAACACATCTACAAATCAATAAACATATTTAATTATTATAAATTTATGCACATGATTGGTAACATATCAAATTTACAGTTCATAAATTTCAAAACAATGCAATAAATTCTTAAATGTATAGAAGAAATCATATTTAAATCATACAAAATCAATTCAACAAATTAAAGTTCTCGATACAAAAGGAAATATAAATATCAAGTTCACTTAATCCAATTACAAATTTAAACATAGAAACAGGCTAATTGTGCACAAACCTTCTTGGATTTTTCTTTTCTTAGCTTAATCCTTCCCTTCCTTAGAAGTTTCTTTGTCCACTGAAATCACTTAATTACTAAGCTTCAATACTTATTCCAATTATCTTCAATAGCTAATTAACTAAATGTTTAATGCATCCCTAAGTAGATTTTGAAATTCCAATGTATTCTGGATCAAGGGCAGTTCTGGACCTTGACCTTGTAACATCATTTTAACCTAGTTCTAGTCATAATTTGGTGAAGTGTTCTGCATGAAAATTGGTCCTCTATGTCTTAGTTTTATTTTTCAATTTGAATCACTCAATTTCGAGTTCTGGATCTCAAGTTATGGCCAAATTACTAAACACTGTTCCAAGTGCCATATCCTGAGATTCCACGTTTCCAAATTTATACCTTAACTTTGCATTTCATATCTAGGCATCTTAAGCTCGTAATTTGGCCCTAGTCCCTAAAACAATGTTTTAGGTCTTTGTCTTAGGTTTCCAAATCATTTTGAATCACTTCAATTGGAGTTATGTAGAGGAAGTTATGGCCTAATAACCATTCGGAGGTCAAAAGGCCAATTAGCTAAGGAGCAAGAATTCCAGGTTTAGGATTCCTGATTTATCCCAACAATTCCCCTATCTTGCTCTATGAACTGGGTTCTGGTCAAAACATAAAGTTTGTAGTCCTATGTCTTATAAAAATTTTGGTTTTGGAATCACCTAATTTGCATTTTTGTACTCCAAGTTATGGCAATTTTTCCAAAACTGGTCGGATGGCTCACTGTCCAGGATTTTCAGGTTAGTCCAGAATCAGGGCAAATTTGCTGGACCAAATTTGTCTAGCAATTTGATTAAGTTAGGGTTATAATTTGGCACTATGGTCTTCATAAGAGTTGTTCTCCTATGTCTCCGGTTTCTATTGGTTCAAGATTCACCTAATTTGAAGTTTTCTAGAGTGAGTTATGCCTAATTTACTAAGTACTGTTCATTTGGTTATTTTTTGTTAGGTCTAGAATTATAATCCGGATTCAACACAAGTTTAAGGCAACCTATGGTCAGTTTCTGGATAGACTTTCTTCATGAAAGTTGAAGTATCATGTCTTAGGTTTCATCTCCAATTAGTTTTACACCAATTGGAGCTATGTAGCTCAACTTATACTCATTTAACCCTGCTGGACTCAAGGGTCCAAAATTCCAATAACTCAACATACCATCAATCCCTTTTTTCCTTTGATCAATTCTCCATCAAAACATACCAAATGACCATAATTAAACCTTATAAACATCAATTGCATAACATGCCACCAAAGACTTAATTTCCATAAACCATAATTTTTCCATCTCCCAAACTCAGACAAAATCATGCAAGCTCAACACCTAACTCATGAATACCACTTCATATAAGCTCAATTTCATGTTCAATTCATTTAAAACATACCAAAACCCTAAGGTTCCTAATCTGGCCAAAATTCTTACATTAAAATTAATGCATAATTTTTATGATTTCTAAAGTTAAATCCTCATCTCTAAGCTTATTTCCATGCATACATAGTCAAGTTAGCTTAAAAGAAAGCTTACCTCTAATGGAGCTCTTCCAAACTTCAAAATCCTTCACTTCCTTTGGTTCTTTTTGCTCTCAAACTTCTTATCAAGGTCTAATTTAAGTTCTTCTCAATATTAAATATGGGATTTATGGTGAAATTTCAAGGTTTCAAGCTTTGGAAATGGGTGAAAATGGAGGAAATTTGAGCGAGATAGAGTGAGAGAGGGAGTCGGCTGGTTTTGGGAGAAGAAGGTGATATTTTTGTTTTATTTTTTTAACAAATTTTTTCTTATTTAATAAGATAATTATCCCCAAAATTTGAATAATTAAAATTATAATTTTAATTATGTCATGCGTGCATCATGCTTATGTCATAATTATAACATTTCAATTTCTTTTCTTCTCTTTCCATACACTTCTTCATTTTTAATCCCTTTTTCAATATTTTAATCCCTTTTTCAATATTTTAATTTCTTACATTTTAATGGACATTTAGGACAAAAGTCACCTCTATGAGTGAATTGACTAAAATGCCCCTCATTGGGTTGTAGTCCATCTTTTAATAATGCCCGATGAGTCCTTAAGCTCTGATTCACTTATTTGTGCTTGTTCTCTTTTTATGTCCATGATTTTCTAGTTTCCAGTAGTTTTGCAATTATCCCTTAACTAAGGATGTCATGGGGTCCCATACAAATTTAGGGTAGCAACTGAGCTTGCAGTCGCTTCCCGGGTCGGTCACCCATCATCAAAACTCTAGGCTCATTTAACCTAATTGTGCTTCATTTCTCTTATTTTAATCCAACCTCATTTGATCTTTATCAATTTTATTTATGTCTCTTCTATGGAAATTAAAAATAGTTTCAGACATTCTAGCCATCCGGACAGACACTAGTCACTGGAACAGTAGAATGTACGGACTACTTAATATGAGGATGTTACAATTCATGAGAGATATCTTTCAGAATATAACAAAAGTTAGAGGCACAGTACAAATGATGATAGGAATGAAATATAGAATGAATATAAGCAAAGTTAATAAATTATAAAATGTTATGTCAGGAAGGATGGTGGTACAGTGGAGGATTGATGTGGCTGATACCTTATAAATAGAGCACAATTTCGCAAGGAGATGATAAAAGTTGAAGAAAAATGTCACGACCCAACCTATGGGCCGGACCGGCACTAGGACTTGGGCCGGCATAAAGCCCCCGAGGCCCGTAGTAAGCCTTACTGTTCTCAAATCTATAATCAATGCCCAAAAACTTAGGCCCAACATGTAAATAAAATTAAATAAAATAAAATATTTTTATTCGGGTCAACCCAACTCGATAGCCATTAAAAACTGAAATAAGGGGAGCCTCACTCAACCCTGTTACCACCACTTACAAATTGTTAAATTACCACATAAATCTTCAGTTATTAATCTCAAAATTTTAAATTAATAAGATTTCTAATAAGGTTCACACTATTACTAACACATGCGGAGTTCTAGATTTCAAATTTTGAAAAAAAATAATAAAACAATTAAATAACCGACGTTAAACCTGCAAGGAAGAAAGCAGGTTGCTCTGTAAAAGAACTCCTCCTGTAGCCTGGAAAAAAAAAAAGGTGAACAGGAGTGAGCGTTCGACTCAGAGAGTAAAATATCAATTTTAACTATAATCTCTATAACTATCTAAAGCTAATGCACCCTGTAGAGTGAAATGCAATATCAGCAATATTTTCACATCATAACAGCAAAAAGGGTAATTTGGGGCACTCACACACTCAGTAATATCAATTATAATATATGGGAGCTGATCCCCTATACAGCTCTCTTAAATCCAACCTGTGCCAGCGAAGAACTCAAGTCGGACTTTCGCTTAATAAACCAAATCGGGGTCCTAGCAAAGAACTCAAGCCGTGTCTACCCCGAAGGACTGGGTCCCAGCGAAGATCTCAAGCCATGCCTACCCGTCCTATCCATAGTCAACACCACATCACACGCACGCCAACGCACGCACACTGCTCCAAATTACCACAACAACATCCATGGCACTTTAACAGTTGTGAATGCAACATAAAACGTGCATAGAGTTTAACTACATAGATATATACATATAAGTGATGCATGGGCATGCTTGAATATATAATAACAGTGAAATTACAATTAAAATTAATATTTTACTCACAGTACACCGATGGCTATTGTGGCTGCTGGATGCAGAAAAATAGCTGACCTCGATCACCTAATAATTAAATTATAAATTTATTAGTACTAAGTTAAGATAAAACTCTAAAGAGGCAATAGACAGCCTAATTCATATTGAAAATCCGGCAGAATTTCCCTTATACCTGGGACCTACCCAACCTGCAAAAAGGCTCAAATAACACTTCTAAATTCAACTCATATCTCATTATCATTATATGGCCCCTCCTGGGCCCTCCAAACCAACCAATACTCAAAACCTTAAAAATTACGTTTTAGTCCCTATAATTGACATTTTGTAAAAATCTACTCAAACAAGCTCTAAAAATTCTAAAATTTTGCCCCGCGGTCCTTAATAATATTATAAGGCTATTGCAAAATGAATTGTAATTTTCTAATCACCCATGAATATTTTATTCAAGAATTTTACTCAATTCCATAAGTTTCCAACGGCTAACATATTCTTAATTCAACCCAATTCAATATTCACATATTTAAACCTTCATCCTCAAGCTTCAACCAATCATATAAAATTTAAATATCTTAATTTTAAATAATCTTATATGCCCATATGCTAAAAATCTAACTAAAATCCATCTATATTTTTTCAAAAATATTCTACAATCACTCAAAAATTCAACAAACACCATAGAATATCTCCAAATAATTTTACTTTCATCATATATTTTTCTTAGAATTTTTCTCTAATTTTTCCTGTTTAAGAAACACTGTATTTATGCTCCATAGATAGAGAAATAATGAAAATAGCCTTACCCGAAGTTTATCTATGTCTCAAAAATTTCAAAAATTTATGAGGAAGCATCTGGAAGTTGAATCATCTCCAAAGCTCACCGGAGCCACCGCGCACAGTGGCAGGCCGCCGGTCGCCGGCAACATTTGCCGGATCTGATCATACCATCATATTCCTCTCCTCTTCCTCAGTTTATAGGTGGTCTCGGATTGTCAATCCAACAGTCGAATTGTCCTAGATCTGACGAAAAAGCTTGAAAAACCCGAAACTTCTCTCCTCCATATCTCACTCATCCGACCTCCATTTGTTGCAAAATTGGTATCAAAAGAAAGCTCTAGGAACAAGCTTTCCAACGCCACCTGAATCGCCTCGATCGGAAGTCGGATGAAGCCAGAATCGCGTCGGAAAGCCGCCCATCGTGGCGCTGTTTTCTCTCTCTCCTCTCTTGCCGCTGCTTCGTGGTTCGCCGCCACATCGAGGGTCATCGGCCGGGTGGGGAGCCGCTTGGGAGGTCGCCGGCTGGTTGCCGGAGAAGGAAAGAAGAAGAATAGAGGGGAGGAGAGAAGAGAAGAGAAATTGAGGGGGAGGGGGGGGGATCCTCCTCCCGATTTTTGAAGCTTTTTTTTTTTTTTTTAAGTTGGCAGTGACAGTGGAAATCCACTGTCACAAGCCAAAGTCCCATCTTCCTTTTTTTTTCTGGTTGTTGCAAAAAAGACCAAGAGACATGGGTTACACATTATTATGTGGAATAGGATGTGGTAGACTATAAGAGCATGTTTGCTGGTTTCTCAACCCTGCAAGTGCACGGATCGCTAATAAGTAATAAAGTAGTAAGTGAAGTATCATCCCACGAGAAATTTGGTTAGTAAGTACCAAACTACATAGCAGTTGTGACTATTTAGGCTACCGAATATGAATGAAGAGTATATTAAACTTATTTTGGATGTTGAAAATAAACTTTGAATAAAACTATCAATTGAAACAATTCCAGAATTAAGATTTCATACTGTAATCTTATTATGGATTTTAATCTCGTCTATTCATTGGATTTGAGGTTCAAAATCCTGATTTTCTAATATTAGTCTTCACCTTTCAGTCCTTCAATTAATATTGGTAATCAATATTAAGTGGGTACAACACATAGCATGTATTAAGATCACAAGAAATCGAATCAAATGGCAAAACTCAAATCCAATAAATAAAACTTAATATTCATCCATAATAATAATTACAAGTGTTACTCTCCCAATTCCAGCATGAAGGATTTACTCACTCATTGTGAGTTTAACAAACATAATAGAAATAAAATAAAAGAACATGAATGGCCTTAGAGAAACAGAAAAAAAGAACCGATGAGGATTTTCTGCAGCCTTAAACTTGTGGAACTCCGGCTGAAGCCTTCCCTCTTGTACTGATGATCTACTCTCCAAGATGGTTGTGAAGGATGTGTGTATTTTCGACACCATATTTTGGTCGATCCCTGAAATCAATAAACTTTGAAATTGATCCCCATTACCAAGTCTCCATTCGTTTTCGATCTCTCTTCATAGGGATCTGAACTAATTATTAAGTCTCTTGGCCAGTTAATCACATTTTCGATCACTTTCCAAAGAAACCGAACCAATACCAAGTTTCCATATCACTCAAATCCTTACCGATCTCTTAAACCAATTATTAAGTCTCTTGACCAATTAATCACATTTCCGATCTCTCGTCATACGAAATCAAACCAACATTAGGTCTTTGTGCCATCCAGTTTTATATCCGACCTCCCTTTTAAAATTTTATGGATAATCGTTTAATAAAGTTAAGGTTTTAATCCGGTTTAATGATGCTTCCGATCTTAAGTGTTCAAATCAGATTTCTAATTTTAATAATCTTAAGTCCCGTTCGGGGTTTGTTCTCAGCCGATCTCATGCTTACAATGTTTTTCCGACCTCTTATACTTGGATTAATAATCACTTTTAAGTTTGATGTTCTAATTGGTTCGCATAAAAGCGCTTGTACAATTTAGATTCGTTCCGATCTCATCAAGTCATTGAACAAAAGAAAGAACTTCATTTCATTTCAAAATAAAAAAATACAAGTCATTTGGCTGGAGGATCACCCCCAGCCTGTTCTACATTTTGTTCACCATCTCTATCACCCTCAGCCTCCTCCTCGCTATCCTCTTCGTCTTGGGGAGCCAGGTCCACCATCCAGGAAAAGTCCTCCTCGGGATAACACTTCTTGAGCTCGGCCAAAAGGTCCCCGTGGGTGTTCACATAAGCACCGGCCTCCCTCGTCACTGCCTCTTCTTCTTTGGCTCTAAGTTCTGCAGTGAGGCGAGCGACATCAACAGCTCGGAGCGCCCAAGCTTCTTCAAGAACATGAGCCTGCTCGGCCAATTTATCCTCATAGAATTTCATCCGGCCCTCAATTTCAACTATATAATCTCGGGCAGATGAAAGTTGAGCTCGGGCGGAAGCCGCTTCCTGACCCAACTTTTGGATCTCCTGCTTTAAATGATGAGCCTTTTCTCGGACGATATGTTGGTTCACCAAACTCTCCACGCTCAGGCTCATAGTCTGGGTCAGGATATCATCGAGACTGTTCGGGGTTAGCCTATTTTGATCCTCCTCAAGGCAGATGGAGGCCCCCAAAACCTTAGCCAAACTTGGATTCTCTCGAACAGTTCGGTTCTTCTCCAGAGAGTGAATCAGGACTTGAGCGCCATGGGAAAGGGTCCTTGTAGGAGGTTGGGAAGGACCCCCTTCCGCACTCGGAGTAACCGTTGGAGGTGGCAGTTCTTCTTGTCGAGGAGGAGATCGGATCACTTCTACTTCAGGGATCGGCGGTCCCGAGGGTCGGGACGAGCCTCCCTGCATCTCCTCTGGGTCGTGCCTTGGCGTCTGAGAGGCCTCGGCACACTTCATCTCCTGCACTTTTCTGGAGACCTCTCTCTTCCGCTTTCGGCTTTCCTTGGAAGCCTCGCCGCTTGCTATGCCTGCACAAAGAAAAAGTCAGTGAGTTCGTTGAGGCCCAAAGATCAGATTATATCATTTGGGCGATCTCGGGAGATCCAATTACTTTAAAGGTCAGATTACATCATTTGGGCGATCTCTAGAGATCAGCGGTACATCCTACTTAGTAAAGACCTATGTCAAAGCCTAGTCTCGTGGCTGAATCAAAAGATGTGTTTGATCAGGAAATCAGCCATCGACATCGGATAGATGTACAGCTTAGATGGGGTGACTATGACTCTCATGAAGATAAGAGAGGTCATCGTCAATGTTATCGCTCGAAACCGAGCCGCGGTCGGGACACCCCGATGTGGTGAGGAGCCAAGTAAACTTTGAAGGGCAGTCACCAATGATAAAAGGGAAATTAGCAGTCTTCTCGCCCAAAATCGGTTCGCCGATTAGATCGGTCGACTGACTCGAGATCAACACGATCGACATTCTCGATCTGGATCGGTAAATTAGTCCGGTTTTCTCTCTGTCATCAGAAGTGGCCATCGTGATTTTCTGATCACCGGGGTCATAAATTTTCAGTCGATAAACAAAAGGAACGGTCGAAAAAAGATCAAAAATAGCTACCATGGCCGGATTGTGACTGGAGCGGCTAGAACAGGAAAAGTGAGAAAGAAAGAGGAGAAAATGAAATGCGGAAGGATTTCCTGTTAAAGGTATATATAGAGAAGGTCTGAGCATTTATTGCTAGCAGAAAATGAAGCGGACGCCTCGAAAATCGAAGGAATAAATGCTTTGACTGAACCGGCCCGGATAAAGGAGAAGACTTACAAATGGGAGAGATCGGGAGAGGGGGCCCGGCATGAGAGATCGGAAAAAGATCGTATTAGGAAGGTCGGAAGGAATGGGAGATTGAAAAGCAAGGAGAGAATAAGACAACTTCCAATAACTGTCGTCATAATCAGAGTCGAGGTAGTGAAACCGTTGCAGACGAGATCAAATCTCCACCGCACGCCTCCTTTGCAGAATCGCCCACATTACTGACAGGCGCCAGGACATGTCATGGCAGTCCTGTACATCTCGATCTCCACCGTTGATCTTACTTATAAGGACAAGTCTGGAGCCCTTGGATCAAAGAAGAAGACGATAAGACTGGCGCCTTTTATTCCCAGCCCTCGGATCGCTCTTGACAAGAAAATTTTGAGTCGTCATATTAGAAAAGAGAAAGGACAAATATTCTGAAAAGGATCTCAGCCGTTCATTTTGATTCTCTTTAATTCCCAAGCATCAGATCATGTCCTTTAAAATCCAAACCTTCCATCTCCCTCAAAGAAAATCCTGACCCTTTATTGGGAGCACCCGGTCCCTATAAATACTTGCATGAAAACTGTTGAAGGGGGATGAAAAAAGGGTGGTGATTATAGTGGAAAGGCTCTGAAAATCGATTCAGTTTTGCTACTCTGCTATTTTTAATCTTTCAGCATAGAAAAGAACTTCAGAAACTAGTTTTCTAAAGTATTTTCTCTAAAGGAGTATTGGACACTGGAACTCTTTATTTTTAGTTTGTTCATTGCTCTGCAATACCCCCCCCCCCTCTTAGTTTCAGTTTCGTTGTCATCACTTTTATATCCACTTTTATTTTCCAAGCTCAATCTCATTTGAATCGAGTTATTGTCATTCCGGCTCGGCTACACTCTAACTTGGTATTCTTCATTTCAAAGCAAGCATTAGTCCCCAGATTATTAGCACGCAACTCTACAACATTCGTGACTCCATAGTTAGTTCAATAAGTTCAACTCCCTACAGGTGAGTGTCCGAACCATTGCCCTATCCAGTGTTTGTTTTTATTTTCTTTATTTTCATGCTCGTAATTTTGTCAAGTTTATCTTATGTTAAAAGGCCCCTACGTAGGTGGTTATTCTCTTGAGTTTAATTTTTTTGATACATCAGTTCATGTTATTTATTTGTTCTTAGTCTTTATTATCTCCTAATATAAGCGTTCTGGTTATGAGTAACGTGTAGGTAGTTTGATAAAATGTTGGTGGCTATGTCTTAACATGAGAGTTTCCTTAAAATAATTAAAGTTTGGATAATAAATCGGAGGAAAAATTATGAAGTCAAACCACTAAACACGTTCTGGAGATAGCCTAGTATAGTGGGGAACCGAGGTAAGATCGGATCCCAGACTAGTAAGCAGAAGAGATCGAATGTTGTCTGTCAAAAGGTATTGGTAAGGCGATCACATAGGAGATCGGTAAAAATTTACTCCGTATCCCCTACCTAGTTGTAAGGTACCAATGGGATAAGAGAAGCCTTATTCGGGTTCTCAGCATCTGCGAATGCCAGAACCTTACTCTAAGGTCTTTACGATATACGATCGCAATTAAACCTCAAGAGATCGGAGGAGAGTTCTTATCCGATTCTCAATCATAATTCTAACAAATTATTTAAAAAGATCGGAGGAGAGTTCTTATCCAATCTTCAATCAAAATTTTTTAATTAATATTAAAAAGAGATCGGAGGAAAGTTCTTATCTGATTCTCAACCAAAATTTTAATAAATATTAAAAGAGATCGGAGGAGAGTTCTTATCCGATTCTCAATCAAAATTTTTAATAAACATTTAAAAGAGATCGGAAGAGAGTTCTTATCCGATTCTCAATCAAAATTCTAACAAATTATTTAAAGAGAACAGAGGAGAGTTCTTATCCGATTCTCATCATAATTTTTAATAAACATTTAAAAGAGATCGGAAGAGAGTTCTTCTCCGATTCTCAATCAAAAATTTTAACAAATTATTTAAAAAGATCGGAGGAGAGTTCTTATCCGATTCTCAATAAAAAATTTTAATAAACATTTAAAGAGATCGGAGGAGAGTTCTTATCCGATCTTCAATCAAAATTTTTTTTAATTAATATTAAAAGAGATCGGAGGAGAGTTCTTATCCGATTCTCAATCAAAATTTTTAATAAACATTTAAAAGAGATCGGAGGAGAGTTCTTATCCGATTCTCAATCAAAATTTTAAGGAACATTAAAAGAGATCGGAGGAGAGTTCTTATCCGATTCTCAACCAAAATTTCAATAAATATGTGGAGATCGGAGGAGAGTTCTTATCCGAGGTCCTTCATTTAAACTTTAAATAAATTATCCCCAGAGATCGGGAGAAGCCTTTACCCGGATTTTCTCAAATCCAAACTAAAATAGCACAATACGCAAAGTAACCCCCTAAACAAAAATTGATACGCAACACCAACTCACTAAGGGTCATCTCATTTATTTATGTATCTAGGTAACCCGAACCAGTGAAAAATTAAATATTCTCTTTTATCAAAGGGATTAACATCTTCATTCTAACCCCCCCCCCCCTAACTACCAATTTTAATTTATAAAGGGCATAATGTCAAATCTGTTTGCCCTCATAGAGGGATGAGGCGGGGTGCCTAACACCTTCCCCGCCCGTATACGGACCCCGAACCTAGAATCTTTGTTTTCGAAGTGGTTTCATTTTAATTTATTTTCACAAATGGTTTTCTTTAATTTCCCTCAAAATTAAAGTGGCGACTCCTCACTCTTTCCCACTTCGGTGAGTGTTCATCCAGGCGACCGCAAAATACCTTGCGACATGTATGAAGGTGTGATTAGGTCTAGAATTAAGATTTTTCTCCTCAAACTTCAAAACTAAAAAACGAACTCTCTTTGTCTTTTGCGGCTCCTCTCTTTATAATCTAGGGTTAGGTTTTTAGATTTCTCAAAGCATTAGGAGTCTCTTCTCTTTGTCAAAGCTGGAGCTGGAACCGATTCAGAAAACTGATTGTAGCGTGATACATGGCCCGTGTGTCACTACACGGCCCAGGGTTGTGTAACCTACTACAGCTTTAATTGTTGCATCTTGTATCGGGACAGGACTTTACATAGGCTTCAGGTAATTACACGGGCCTGGTTACACGGCCCACGTACTTTTGTACTTCAGGGAAGTCTTCAAGCTTGGCCCGATAGAGACTTACAGGGGTCTTTATATTTTACACGGGCATGGTACATGGCCTGTGTACTTTAATTATTCCATGGCTCTTTGTCTTTCTCCTGGTAGTAAGTTACACGGGTCTGTAACTTTGATTACATGACCCATGTAAGGTGTATTAGCAATATTTCTCAATTCTTTGGCCTTTCCAAGTCTTCTACTCTGTTCCTATGCCTTAGAGCCTCTTCAAAACACCTGGAAACATACAGAAAACATAGAATTCAGAGTTTGACAATGAAATTTGTAAAAGTGCACGAAATTAATGATTATGTATGAGATTACTTATCTAAGTACTATGAAATATTATACAAATGTACTTAAAAACTATATAATACAAGTATATCAAAGCATATTCTCTTTCTCTTCAAGTTTAACTTGTGCTTTTGGTTCTAGAGGGTTATATAAGGAGTGGAGATTGAGTCAAGGTGGCCCAGTTATTTGAGAGTTTGGTAATTACCGATTCATACACAATCCCTTGATGTAAAAATGATAGTAAGTGCATACCTAATGTTAAGTATGAAAGGACAATCAGAGTAGTGACAGGAGTTAAATCGAGTTAGTTACCAGGGTTTGGAACCCTTCTGAACTATAAGCTGAAGGAAGTACTATTTGTGAATGAGTTTTAGTAGATGAAATTGTTACCGATGGGTAAATTTGAGGCTGAAGTTTGGAAAGCTATGGGCAGTAGATGTGGCTATATCAAGGAGAATGAATACATGAAATATCCTGTCTCGAATTATAGCATAGCACATATTTCCCACATCCTTGTTAGTTCAGTTGGAACTTATAGTTTCAAGGAATTCTATCTAATCATGATGAACAATTTCCTACAAATGGTAGTAGGGAATGATAGACACAAAAAGAATTTTCTAGGGTCAATTACAAGTGTTACATAATGTAAAGAATTTGCTGGTAGGAGCCAACTGTAAGGTTAGAATTCTAGAAGTAATAGAACTAGTGATCAAAATAGGACTAAGAGATAAAAAGAAGGTTAAAGTTGATGATGGGATAGACATCCTTAAAGGAAAAGGTATAAGGGTGAGACAGGAAAAATGTTAAAGAATAAGTATAATAGGTTAAAAAAATATCAACAATAGCAGAAACAGGAAAACATAAGTGGATAAGATCTAAATGATAGGAAAAAAGCTTGGTAGAGTTGGTTACAATGATAAGAATAAGAAGGAATAAGTATGCTGGGAACATACTAAGGGATGTTTAAAATAAATTATGATAAAATGGTAGGTTAAAGGAATAATGGAGCCTTGATTTAAGTACTAATGTGTCAGGAAGCACATCAGATAGTAAGAAGTTTTAAGCAGAAGTCAAGGAACTCTTTTTTCAGAAAAAGGAGTTGGATATGATAAGTTGTATTGATTGGGTAGCTTGGGAATACATGGACTTTTGTCAGGTCAGAGAAGAGACCCAGTCCACTTTCTAATATTGGTAGATGGAATATGGATGTTCAACACTTGGATAGAGCTCTAAATGACTAGTTACATAAGATGGTCAGGAGTTGGTCTAAGGACCGTAGTAATGACACAAAGAAGATTGGAAATTCAAATTATCATGGGAGTGAGAAGATGCATAGGTATTGACCATTGAGGTCATAGAACAAGTAAAGATTTCGAACGAAATGCCTATGATAGGTGCTACAGGAAAGTATCTCATAGGATACCATAGGATAAGAAATATAAGTCATGTCTTTGGGGAGCAGAGGTTGTTGAAATAGAGGAATGAGGACTGAAGTCATTAAGAGACACGTTGGGGCGTAATGGAAGAGGGGTAAGCACCAAAGTTTGAAGTTATGAGATATCAAGTCAAGCACGGTGGAGGTATAGTGAGTACTTGAGATGTCAGAAAAATGGTTAATGAATAGTTAGAGGTAAGAGTTTCGCTACAAAATGATGATAATAGCTAGGACACTACAGAAGAGTCAAAGAAGCAACGAATAATCACCTTCTTTTCCTTGGTGCTTATTATTTAAAATTTGAGGATGAATTTTTTTTAAGGGGGAAAAGAATGTAACACCCTGAATTTTTAATATAATTATTTTATATGTAAATATTAATATTTTATTTTATTAAATATTTTGAGAATTTATTTGAAATTTTCTAAATTTTTAAAATCAGGTTTAATTTTTAAAAAATAATAAACTTTGTTGATTTTTAAAAATTAATTTAAAGACCACGTGATAAAACCAAAAATATATTTGGACTCTAAAAATTTTTCTAAAATTTCAGTAAATTTTTCGAAATTTTTGGGTCCCAGGGCAGAGTAAAAATTCAATTTTAGGTATTTTGAATTGAACTAGTTGGATCGATCAAATTGAGCCGACCCACCTCTTTTTCTTCCCATCCCATTGCTTGATTGGCACCTCCCCTTCCCTCTCTCTTTTCTCTCTCCTCTTTCCTCCCCTCGCCGGCCAACTATCTCCCCTCACTCCCTAGCTCGTTGGCGCACCTCTAGGAGCCCTCCCCGCTGTTGGCCGACATCCTAGTTGGCCGAAAAAATGCTCCAAAGGGCCCCTTTTGCATAGTGCAACTCTTGAGCTTCCCAACCAAAATCCAGCCAACCCGGCCACCAATCGGATCAAGTTTTATCTCAAACCTCATCTACACCTTAAGAGCTTTCCATTGACACCAAGATCACAAATTTTCATCGAGCAGTTTGTCTAATTTTAGCCTGAAAAGTTTTAGCTCATTTCAACTTTTGGGCTAAATTTCTCCCAAATTGGGAACCTCATGAAGATTCCAAGAGTACTGGCATTCTCCACTCGACGAGAGCTTTGCGGTAATATAAATTTTAAAATTTTCTGACACAGAAAAATCAATGGGTCCTGCGGACTTTGCAGTAATTTTTCGAACTTTAAATGAGCTTATTTAATTTCATAAATATTTTATTCTAACTCGTAATGTTATGGGCTTCGCGTAGGTATCTTCGTTTCATGAATATTTGATCGGTGCCCGGATCCACAGTTTCGGGCTGGGCAGATAGGCTACCAAAGCCGTTTAGGAATCGGGTCGAAATTGTTAGCAGTATGCCCTAGAGCATATTATTTTGTATGTATCTTATACATATCTTATTAATAAAAGGCAATTTCACTTTTCCTTTTACATAATATATTTATGTGTAATAGAAAAGGTCCATTGATGTTTTGTTAGAAATTCTATTACTAAGTTGTTAAGAATATGAGTGACAGTATTTCTAGTACAAAGTATCATAAATTGGTTCACAATCGAGGATACTTTACAAAGGACATGACTTATCCAAAAAGATTGTAATCATGTTTGTTCCCAAGGTATTTATATGAGATATAAATAAGATGGAGTGGTGAGTCTCATGCCACATAACAAACATGATAGGCACTTATACATGAAAAGTAGGCCGAACCAGTGACGCTTATGACAAGCACATGGAGTTTACTCTTGTCAATGCATTGTCATATATCATATCAGTGCATAAAATCTTTCGACCTGAAATAACACAATTATCTTTTATATATGTGGTTTGAGTTTGATACTGCTTTCATACTTATACTATGTATGGGTATATGGGCATGTGTTGGCTCCTACTAGTTATATATGGAGATAGGTGTTGATCAAGATGGAATCTGTTACCTTAAGTAAATAGGGATACAATCCTATGTTCATTTAATTGTTCTTAATGTTTCAAGTTCCTGGCCAGGACAGACAGATTTAGTCAGAAAAGAGTTTCTGATAAGAAAATCTAATTAATCGAGAACTTGAATTAAAAGAGAACATAATGTTCATAGCAAATGGGGTTTGACATTAAACATGACTCCAGCTCGAATTGGGATTTGGTAACGGAGAGATTCTAGTGCATGGTAACATATGATTAAAGGTTCATTTAAGGTATTCCTTATTACTGATTGGGTGGCCATGGCATACTATACTAGGTGTCAACCATGGTTTATGAGATGTCTGAAATGATTTAGAGAAATTATTTACGGTAAGAAAGAGTTCTAATGATATTAAGGGTTAATATCATTTCTTATTGCTAATAAGTAATAGGCCTAGTAAGTCACACATCTACATAAGCTAATCACCATTTAAAATGTGATTTAATTGATTAATTAAAGAGTTTAATTAATTAATTAAAGATGTTTGATTTGCAATAAGATTGCAAAGTCATTAGCATGACTTGAAACCAAATCTAGGTTATTGGATGTATAGTATAAATTAAATTTATATTTAATTTGATTAAATATAAATTTAACTATGAGAAATTAATTAATAGAGATTAATTAATTTATATTTGATATAAATTGATTTAAAGAGGAGAAATTATAATTTTGGGTTGAGAACTCAAATTAAAAAGTAAGGGCAAATTGGTCTTTTTCACATGGTGACATGTGGCACCATGAGATGGTGACACATGGCACCATATGATCTTGCCACTTGTCTTCCTATGATGGAAGACCACATGTCATGATTTAAATGGAGCTTGACACTTGGCTTCATAGGATTAAATCAAATAATAACAAGATGGGGTCTTGTGATGACATGTGGCAAGGGAGTAAGTTAGGGTTTGACCTAAGTATATAAAGAAAAGTTATAAAGAAAAAAAAAAAACACACTCCTCTCTCTTTTCTCTCAAGTTGGACGGCAACTTTGTCTCTTCCTCTCCTCTTCAATTTCTCAATTGATTCAAGAGAAAAACTATGATTTCCTCTTCAATTAAAATTATTAGAAAGTGTTTCTAACACCAAATACATTCATACAACCTTCACAAAGCATAAACCCCATCTCAAAATTAGTTGACAAGGCTTGAGAAGCCAATCTAGGGGCTGCCATTGCATCTTTGGTGTGTGCTTATGGTGGACAAACTAGAGGGACAACATTTGGAGTCCTAAGAACATCCTAAGAGATTTCAATTGTACATCAAGAGGTCAGTACCTAGAGGTCAGTACCTAAAAATCCCTCTTTTAGTTAGGATTTAATTGAATTAAATATTAATTCACAATCTTTAATGGCAAATGAAATTTTAATGCATGCTAAAATGTGTTTTGGTATGCAATTGGGCATTGGAAATTGATTAGGATCATAAGACAGTTGGTATGGTGTATGTAACCCTAGAAATAATTTTTGAAATTCAAGCCATTTATTCACACTTTCACTCCTTCAAATGGTATCAGAGCCACTATATTTGCCATTAAGATTGTTTATGAGGTTTAATTGTGTGATTGGATCAAATTTGGATTGATTTGAAGCTGGTTTGGGTGCTCACCATAAGCGGTTTGGGCGAGATACACACCCTAAGGGTGTGTTGGATTTTTGGGCTTGGTTTTTGGGCTTGTTGTGTATTTTAAGGCCCATAATTAAGCCCATACCTCATTAAATTATTTAATTAGGAATTTTAATCACACAATTAATTTTTGAAAATTATTTTCAAGGTATTAAATTTGGAAAAGATTTCTAAATTTAAAATTATTTGAATGAGATTCAAATTTAATTTTGGTTGAATATGTGATATTCAATTTAATTTTTAGTATGTATATTTTATTTAATTGTTAAATTTTAATATGCATGATGGATGATCATGGATAATAAAAGACCAATGTGATTGGATTTATTTCTTTTATTTTTCTTTGGGATGTAAAATAATTAATTTTATTTTAGTGGCATGTATTATAAATGTCGTAATAATTTAGGTTATAATTTCATTTATTTGAGGACTTTAAAGTCCATATTCTTGTAAACTCGCCTTGGTATACCAAGGATTACAAGGTAATTGGATTGCAAGAAGAATAAGGAGGTCAAGAGCATTGATGGGACTAGTGGGAGGAAATCAAGATCAATGGTTGATTATGTACTCCTTCAGCAACTCTTGTAAAATGAATGAATGAAATACTCCTAGGAATGCCCTGATTCAATTCTTGGTGGCTTAGAATTGAATTTCTTATAAAGTCTATGATCATACCATATTATTTGTTTATCTATGTATGCAAGAGATATGTATGAATGTATGCAAGTATATGATATATGCATGCCAATTAGATAATGTACAAAGTGAGACCATAATAGTAATTAAGTCGACCACAAAATCTTCCAAACAAATGATTAAGTTGGAAATGGTATAATTAAAGTAATTATATCATGACCCTCCATTGAGGCAATTATTTTAAGAAATTTTAAATAGTTGCATGTGGCGCATTATTTAAGATATTTTCTTAAGAATAATTATTAAGCATAAGATGTTGTAAATATGTAAATAGTTGGTGGCCAATAATGGATGTGCCTGAGGACATTAAAATTATTTGCATGTTTACTGGCTCAATGAGATCAACTTAACTAATGCAAGATAAATCAATAATGGATGTGCCTGAGATTTTGAGCATTAGGAGCTAAATAAATGATTGAGCCTCACATGAGATGTGATGGGCAAGGAGTTGCTCACTTATAGTTTATTGTAATTTTAATAATGGATGTGCCTGTGGATGTTCAATAAGACTATAAGAATTCAATCACTCACTAGAAATCCATCCAACTAGGATTTCCGTTTCCTACTTTGGAAGTGTAGGATTCACCAAGTTAGTGGGAGGACCAATTTGATTAAAAGACCATAATCATTTTGGTTAATTACTTGATATATTTACTAATTAATCTAGTTATTTTTTGCAGTTAATTTTTCTGATAATAATGAGCACAAAACAACCACCACCATTCAATATCCTTGCGAGCATACTTGATCACAATAGGTTGACGGGACCTAATCTTTCTAAGTGGCTCAGATATTTAAAACTTTTCCTGAACCTAAAACGTATTGGATATATTTTAGACTCCAAGGTCCCTGGTCCCTTACGTCTAGAGGCCACTCAAGAGGAACTAGACACTTTGGACAAGTGGAAGGTGCATGATATGAGAGCCAAATGTTACAAGCTTACTTCTATGACTAATGAGTTACAAAAGTAGCATGAAAATATACAGAATGCAAGTGAGATCCTCCTTCACCTGCAATAGTTGTATGGTGAGCACAACAGGAATGCTAGGTATAAGATATCTAGACAGCTATTCCGCATAAGTATGTCTGAGGGACAGAATGTAGGAGATCATGTCCACAGGATGATTCGGCTTATTGAGCACCTGGAACATCTTGATTTTCACATGGATTTTCAACTACAGACAGATCTGATCCTTCAGTCCCTGCCTAAGTCATGTGGAAATTTTGTGACAAATTTTCATATGACAAAGCAAGAGTGTACTTTGGCTGGGTTGCTTAACATGCTGGTTATTGCCCAAAAGAATATGCTGGGCAATAAAGGAAAAGAGGTGGCTTTAATTGTATTTTCTTCTTCTACTGAAAAGTCCAAAAAGAAGAAGGGCAATAAGAATAAGAAACCTCAAATTCCTGGACCTTCCAAGAAGATAGCCAAATAGAAAGGTAAGACCAAAGCTGACAAAGGCAAGGGAAAGTGTTTCCACTGCCAGAAAGGTGGCCACTGGAAAAGGAACTGCCCAGAGTATCTTGCTTCTCTAAAGGACAAGAAGGATATACCTTCAGAAGGTATGTCTATGTCTTATTATTTAGATTCTGATGATACTCATAGTTCATCTACAGCTTGGGTTTTAGATACTGGTGCTAGTTCATACATTACTTTTGATATGCAGGAACTAGCAAATAGTAGCAGCTTGCAGTCACGAGATATTAGACTCCGGGTTAGCAATGGCTCAATTGTTAAAGCTTTAGCCATAGGATCTAAATCTTTATACATGTATAAACATGTTTTATATTTAAATAATGTTTTGTATGTACCTGATACTTTTAAGAACATCATTTCTATATCTAGTTTGACTATAAATGGCTATGAATTTCAGTTCACAAATGATGTTTGCAATATTTATTTTGGAAATAAATATGTTGGCTCAGTTTATATGCATGATGGACTTTATTATTTAGATAATAATGTTAAATACAAATCTAATGCAAGCAATCTAAATGAATGTAATGGCATGATGAAAATCAACTCAAGTTCAAAATATATTTGGCACTTAAGATTAGGTCATGTTGCAGAAGATAGGATTGCAAAGTTGGAGAAAATGGGGATTTTATTCTCATTGGATTCTGAACCTACTCCAACTTGTGAATCCTGCCTTTAAGACAAAATGACTAGATCACCTTTTGTTGGACAAGGGTTAAGAGCTGAAAATATTTTGAAACTTATACATAGTGATATATGTGGTCCATTTAAGGAAATGGCTAGAGACAGTTTTCATTACTTTATTACCTTTATTGATGATAAATCAAGGTTTGGGTATTTGTATTTGATGAAATACAAACATGAATCCTTTGAAAAATTCAAAGAATTTAAATGTGAAGTAGAAAATCAAACAGAAAAAAGTATTAAAACTCTTCGATCAGATCGTGGAGGTGAATACTTAAGTACTAAATTTGATAAATACTTGAAAGAGCATGGCATTGTCTCCCAAATGACTCCTCTAGGAACGCTACAACTGAATGGTATATCTGAAAGGAGAAATCGTACCCTATTAGATATGGTACGCAGTATGATGAGCTGTAATGATATGCCAGTCTCCTTTTGAGGATTTGCATTAGAATCAGCTTTGCATATTCTAAATAGGATTCCATCAAAATCAGTCTCTTCCACACCTTATGAGATATGGCATGGAAGAAAATCGAGTCCTAAGCATGTTAAGATTTGGGGTTGTCCAACTTATAGTAAAAAGCTGAACACTGATAAATTGGAAATCAGATCAGAAAAAGGTTGATTTATTAGATATCCAAAAGAAAGTTTTGGATATTATTTTTATTTGCCTACATCACAAAAGGTTGTAGTAAGTAGAGATGCCATATTTCTTGAACAACTGTTTATTCAAGAAGGTGGCAAATGAAGGCAAATAGAGTTAGAATTGGAGAATTTTGACCAACCAACAGATTAAATGGATATAGATCCATCTAGTTAACCTACACCTATTGATGAAACATTTACAGTAATTTCTCGTAGATCGACCAGGATATCTCACCCACCAGAGAGATATGGTTTTCTTCATGAAGATGAACAAGAGTTGTTTACTCATGAAGAAATAGATCATGGAGATGATCCTCTTACCTATGAAGTAGCTATCTCAGATATAGACTCTTCAAAATGGATTGAAGCTATGAAATTCGAAATTGATTCCATGCATAAGAACTAAGCTTGGGACCTTGTTGACCAACCTAAAGGTATTATACCTATAGGGAATAAATGAGTTTTCAAGAAGAAAATTGGTTCTGATGGAAAGGTAGAGACCTATAAAGCAAGGTTAGTTGCGAAAGGATTTCGCCAAAGGCAAGGAATCGCCTATGAGGAGACTTTCTCGCCTGTTGCCTTGTTTAAATCAATTAGGATTTTATTAGCAATAGCTGCATACTATGATTATGAGATTTGGCAAATGAATGTCAAAACAGCTTTTCTCAATGGAAACATTGATGAAAACATTTTCATGGAACAACCTAGGGGTTTTGAATCCCAAGATGATTTCAAGGTATGCAAGCTAAAACGATCCATTTATGGGTTGAAACAAGCTTCAAGGAGTTGGAACATCCGTTTTGATGAAGTCATTAAATCATTTGATTTTATAAAAAATATGGATGATCCATGTGTATATAAGAAGGTTAGTGAGAGTACTGTCACTTTTGTTTTATATATAGATGATATTTTATTGATAGGTAATGACATATGTATGTTGACAACTATCAAGGTATGGTTGTCAAATACATTCTCCACGAAAGGCTTAGGGGAGGCAACCTATATTCTTAGAATTCACATCTATAGAGATAGAGCGAAAAGAATAATTGGTTTATCTCAAAGTCTATACTTAGAAAAGGTGTTAAAGAGGTTTAACATACTTGATTCTAAGAGAGGATTGTTACGAGTAAGACACGGTATCCATCTTTCTAAAGAGATGTCTCCAAAGACACCAAAAGAAAGAAATAAAGTGGCTAGGATTCCATATGCTTCGGCTATTGGAAGTTTAATGTATGTAATATTGTGTACTAGGCCGGATATCGCATATGCTGTTAGTTTGACTAGCAGGTTTCAATCCAATCCAGGTTTGGAACACTGGATAGCTGTCAAGAATATCCTTAAGTAATTGAGAAGAACTAAGGATTTATTCTTGATTTATGGAGGTGGTGACTTGCAATTGGATGGTCATACTGATTCTGATTTTCAATCAGATATCGATGATAGAAAGTCTACCTCTGGGTTTGTGTTCATTTATAATGGAGGTGCAGTCAGTTGGAAGAGTTCCAAATAGAGTATGACTGCTGATTCCACTACAGAGGCCGAGTACATTACTGCATCAGATACTGCAAAAGAGGCTATTTGGATAAAGAAGTTTGTGACAGAACTTGCAGTAGTTCCTTCCATTGAGTTAGCAGTTCCTCTCTGCTGTGATAATAATAGAGCGGTCATATAGACTAAGGAACCTCGGTCTCACCAGAAATCCAAACACATAGAAAGGCGCTACCACATTATCAGAGAGATAGTTGGGCGAGGCGATGTAGCCATACAGAAAATAGCATCAACCGAAAATCCAACTGATCCATTCACAAAGCCTATGTCACAAACTCAGTTAGACCGACATCTTGAGAAGATGGGTCTAAGATATTATAATGAATGGCTCTAGTGCTAGTGGGAGATTGTTAGTAGTATATCCTAGAGCATATTATTTTATATGTATCTTATACATATCTTATTAATAAAAGGCAATTTCACTTTTCCGTTTACATAATATATTTATCTGTAATAGAAAAGGTCCATTGATGTTTTGTTAGAAATTCTATTCTTAAGTTGTTAAGAATATGAGTGACAGTATTTCTAGCACAAAGTATCATAAATTGGTTCACAATCGAGGATACTTTACAAAAGACATGACTTATCCAGAAAGATTGTAATCATATTTGTTCCCAAGGTATTTATATGAGATATAAATAAGATAGAGTGGTGAGTCTCATGCCACATAACAAACATGATAGGTACTTATACATAATAAGTAGGCCGAACCAGTGACGCTTATGACCAGCCCATAGAGTTTACTCTTGTCAATGCATTGTCATATATCATATCAGTGCATATAATCTTTAGACCTGAGATAATACAGTTATCTTGTATATAGGTAGTTTGAGTTTGATACTGTTTTCATACTTGTACTACGTATGGGTATATGGGCATGTGTTGGCTCCTACTAATTATATATGGAGATAGGTGTTGATCAAGATGGAATCCGTTACCCTAAGTAAATAGGGATAAAATCCTATGTCATTTAATTATTCTTAATGTTTCAAGTTTCTGGCCAGGACAGATAGATTTAGTAAGAAAAGAGTTTCTGACAAGAAAATCTAATTAATCAAGAACTGAAATTAAAAGAGAATATAATGTTCATAGCAAATAAGGTTTGACATTAACCATGACTCTAGCTCGAATTGAGATTTTGTAACGGAGAGATTCTAGTGCATGGTAATATATGATTAAAAGTTCATTTAAGGTATTCCTTATTATTGATTGGGTGGTCATGGCATACTATGCTAAGTGTCAACCATGGTCTATGAGATGTCTGAAATGATTTGGAGAAATTATTTACGGTAAGAAAGAGTTCTAATGATATTAAGGGTTAATATCATTTCTCATTGCCAATAAGTAATGGGCCTAGTAAGTCACACATCTACACAAGTCACCATTTAAAATATGATTTAATTGATTAATCAAATAGTTTAATTAATTAATTAAAGAGGTTTGATTTGCAATAAGATTGCAAAGTCCCTAGCATGATTTGAAACTAAATCTTGGTTATTGGATGTATAGTATAAATTAAATTTATATTTAATTTCATTAAATATGAATTTAATTATGAGAAATTAATTAATTAATTAATTTATATTTGATATAAATTGATTTAAAGAGGAGAAATTATAATTTTGGGTTGAGAACTCAAATTAAAAAGTAAGGGCAAATTGGTCTTTTCACATGGTGACATGTGGCACCATGAGATGGTGACACATGGCACCATATGATCTTGCCACTTGTCTTCCTATGATGGAAGACCACATGTCATGATTTAAATGGAGCTTGACACTTGGCTTCATAGGATTAAATCAAATAATAACAAGATGGGATCTTATGATGACATGTGGCAAGGGAATAAATTAGGGTTTGACCTAAGTATATAAAGAAAAGTTATAAAGAAAAAAAAAACACACTCCTCTCTCTTTTCTCTCAAGTTAGACGATAACTTTGTCTCTCCCTCTCCTCTTCAATTTCTCAATTGATTCAAGGGAAAAATTATGATTTCCTCTTCAATTAAAATTATTAGAAAGTGTTTCTAACACCCAATACATTCATACAACCTTCACAAAGCATAAACCCCATCTCAAAATTAGTTGACAAGGCTTGAGAAGCCAATCTAGGGGCTGCCATTGCATCTTTGGTGTGTGCTTGTGGTGGACAAACTAGAGGGACAACATTTAGGGTCTTAAGAACATCCTAAGAGGCTTCAATTGTGCATCAAGAGATTAGTACCTAAAAATCCTTCTTTTAGTTAGGGTTTAATTGAATTAAATATTAATTCACAATCTTTAATGGCAAATGAAATTTTAATGCATACTAAAATGTGTTTTGGTATGCAATTGGGCATTGGAAATTGATTAGGATCATAAGACACTTGGTATGGTGCATGTAACCCTAGAAATAATTTTTGAAATTCAAGGTTCTAATGCCCTTTATTCATGCTTCCACTCCTTTAGAAATCATGATCCTCTCCACCATTTTTAGACGCTCTGGGCGCATTTCAAGCATCAGAATAAGCATAGGTAAACCCATTTCCTTATTTACTTAGTACCAAAAGTAGAATAAAAATCTGTAAAATATTCATTAGTGTCTACAAAATTATAATTCCTTTTGCAATAGCCTTATGACATTGTTAAGGATCGCGGGGCAAAATTTTAGAATTTTTAGAGCTAGTTTGAATAACTTTTGCAAAATGTCCATTTTAAGCCTTATAATTGAGTTATTGGTCTATGTGAGACTTACCTGGTTTAGATGGCCCAGAAGGGGCCATATGCTGTTGTTGAGTTTTAGATGTGAGATTATGACCTTTAGAAGTGTTATTTGAATCACTTTGCAGGTTGGATAAGTTCAAGGTATAGGAGAAATTCTATCGGATTTTTGACAAAACTTAGGTTGTCCTTTGACTCTTTAAAGTTTTATTTTAAGTAAATATTGATAAATTTGTGATATAATTTTTAGGTGAGCCGGGTCAACCTACCTCCTCCGCCTAGCTGCCGCAGTGACTTTTGGAGTACTGTGAGTAGATATTGATTTTAATTATAATTTCAATATTATTATTTTATATTCAAAGCATACCCATGCGTCACATATAAATATATGTATTTAGCTATCATAGGCACACTTTGTGTTGTATTATTACTTGATTATAGGGATGTGGGTGTCGCCTTAGGGTAATTTGAAGCAATGTGCGTGTTTTAGCTTGCGTGTGGTGTACTGGTAATGGATGTGGGTAGGACAGGTAAATCGGCTTGAGCTAGTCTCTCTTGGGGTCCGGTCCTTTTTGTGATAATTCGGGATACATTTGGATTATTAAGAGAAAGTTTGGCTCAAGTTGATCTCATTGATAGGCATTGAATTAAGAGAGCTGTATAGGGGATCAACTCCCATATTATATATATTGATGTGACACACGGGTGTGTGAGTGCTCCAAATTATTCTTTGTGTAAATATTGTCTGAATTTGGTTGAATATGTTGATCTGTGTTGCATTTTATTCTCTAGGGATGCATTAGTACTAGATAGTTATAGAAATTATAACTAAAATCAATATCATACTCTATGAGTCGAACGCTCACTCCTATTCACCCATTTTCTTTCAGGTTACAGGAGGATTTTTTCTTTGTGATTAACCTCTTTCTTCCTCACAGGTCTAGAGTTGCAGTATCTATAATTTATGTTATTATTTCAAAATCTAGAACTCTGCATGTACTAGGAGTATTTGATTTGATTTGGGAACTGTAAAAGATTATTATTTTGAAATTGTAAACTTAATATTATGCATGTATAGTTGAATGGGATGAATATATATATTTTGAATGAGGGAGCTGAGCTCCCATTTGATTAAATTGATTAACTAAGGATTTTGAGGGTGAGCTGAGCTCCCTATATATATATATTGTGATCACAGGTCAGATGAGCTAAAAACTCCTCGTTGGGTAGTCCAGTTTATGGTTGGACTCTGTCTAGTTGATTTCTTGAAAATGGTCTTTGGATATGGGCTTTAAGGTTTGGTTAGAGAATAGTTAGGAGTACTAGGGGTTTTGGAGGTCTTATACTGACCCAAGTCCTAGTACCGGTCCAGTCCAGTCTATAATTTGGGTCATGACACATGCAGTGCCTACATCTAGCAAGGGAAAAGTAGAAAAGCATTAAATTCAGCACTAAACATGCTGAACAGCAATAATAGTGCACAATTTTTAATAATTTGTCTTCTATTGATAAAATTAAGTCACAGAGCAAGAAAGTAAGAGAGCAGTAAAAAGTTTAACTCTTAGGTTATGTAACAAAAATGGATGTTAACTAAACGTATGTTCATCAAGTGTAAGTCACGTGATAGAAAACCTTTTTTATCTAAATTTTTAACATTTTGACTCAAAATTAATTGTCAGGGGCTTAAATGGATCAATAGAATTAACAAGAGCTTGTTTGACTAAAATAGTAATTGTTAGGGGCTTAAATGGATGCACAAGGATTTGTTTGACTCTAAAAGTAATTATCAAGCTCTTGAATGGATTAACTAAATTGATAAGAGCTTATTTGACTCTATATAATTGTCAAGGGCTTAAAAAATCTTTTTACCTAAAAAATTTTATTTAAGAATATTTATCTATACCTAAAATTTAAAATGTCTAACGCTTAGAATTTTAAGTTAACTTGATAATACTTATTAACCTATAAAATTTAAAATTTTGCAGCAGTTATCTTATCTTATCCTATCTTTATCCAACCAGTAAAATTTAGGATACGTTTGGGAATGTTGTAATTTTCAATTTTTTATCTACTCATTACTCATAGCTTTGCCTACTCTTTGCCTACTCTTTGCCTACTCTCCTCCACATGTCCAGCTGTTCTCCTCCCTCTAACAAGTAACAATTCTATTTCAATTTGATTTTCTATTTTTTCACATTAATTTTTAAATAATTATTAATATATTTAATTTTTCTGTTTAATTGTTTAAATCCCTCAATTTTAATATAATTTTTTTATGATTTTTTTGATATTTATATATTATTTGTTGTGAAAATAATTTGACTAATTAACAGCTTTAAAATTACTGAGAATGTAAAAATAAGCTAATGTGGATTAAAATGATCTGTTGAAAATTGAAATACAACGCTTAAAAATGAAAATATTGACAATGATTGAAAGAATAATGACAAATGAAATTTTGATAACTGAAATGCAAAAACTTGATCTTGATTTGAAAAATTGAACAGATTAGTGTTGTTGAGTTGATTTGCTTGATTGATTTAGATAATGGGCAAGATAATAATTAATAGACTATATAAGGGAAGGTAATTATCTTTCTTTTTTTCTCATGATAAAAGTGGATAATCTTATAATAGTTTGATGGAAAACTCAAACGCGATATCTATCCACTCTTTATTATAGAGTTGTAGGAATACAGATTAGACTAAAAAAATAAAGTCGAAAGAGAAAGGAATCTTATGGATTGTGAAAGATCTGAAGGTGCTCCACCAAGAAATGCAAATGAAGTCTGTATATGTCATGCTAAAGAGATAGAGGTCAAACCCAAGAGCAATCCCATCGATGAGGGTAAAGAAATAGGAGCTCCACCAAGAAGAAAACAAGAAAAGGCGGCCAATACTCATATTTCTACTATATCGTCATTCGTCAGTCGCTTGAATGATAAATAAGCACTCACTCCATTGAGATTTTGAAGCTTAAGCACGCTTGCTAGTGTAAAGCTTTCTTTTGGACTAACCAACTTAAGTATGGACCTCAGATTTTTTTTTTTTTTTAAATAAAAACCAACAATCATTTGGTTGCTCAATTAAAAAATAATATCCAAACAATTACACTTACGATGCTGCGAATGGAAGACATACAACAAGAATCAAGTTAGAAAGGAATCTCAACTTTGATTGGGATGACCGCTCCAATAGTCAAGTGAGATCTTTGATGGATAGATATGGATGAGCATGAATGAAACATACCTGTCAAAATCCCATTGTATATTTTGTAGTGTTTGGATTTGGATTGCATCATAATTCTATTTAAGTTGTTATCGAGTAATTTTATTGATGTGTGTTGCAAGTTTGCCGATCATACACTGGGTAGGTCAAAGGTTCATGTTAGGTCTTGAGCAACTGATCTAATAGAACTACTCAAAAGATAAAGAAATATGGTTAATTCTTCATGCTTGTTCTAAGTTGGAAGTAACATTTATACAAATAAGAATTCCCTTCATCACATGGTTTCTTCTTTATATAAATAGATGTAAGATCTATGGGATAGGGAGGGAATTAGTTTGGATGGAGTGGTATTACCCCAAAGTAATTACTTTAAATATCTCGACTCAATCTTTCAAGTAGATGGGGGATGTGAGGAGGATGTTAGCCATAGGATTAAAGCCGGATGGTTGAAGTGGAGACGTGCCACGGGATTTTTATGTGATCGCAAGATTCTCAATAAATTGAAAAGAAAATTTTACCATACAGCCATATAATCGACCATGTTATATGCTAGTGAGTGTTAGGTAATGAAAGATCCGTATGTGTCTAATATGAGAGTTGTGGAGATAAAAATATTAAGGTGGATGAGCGGCCATACTAGACTAGATAAAGTCCGTAATGAGAGTATTAGAGAAAAGGTATGAGTGATGCCAATTGAGGATAAGTTGAGAGAAGGGAGATTGAGGTAGTTTGGTCATGTGAAATTAGACATACTGAGGCTCCAGTTAGACAAGTAGAGCACATTAAGTTAGAGGATAGAAAAAAAAAAAGAAGGGGTAGACCTAAACTGACTTGGAGGACAGTAGTACGATATGACCTAGAAGCATTACACATTTCCGATAATTTAACCCAAAATCGTTTAGAGTGGAGAAATAAAATCTATATAGCCAACCCCAATAAATTTTTGAAATAAAAGCTTAGTTGAGTTGAGTTGAGTTGAAGATCTATGGGACAATTACTTAGAAATATATTTTGTGCAACCACCCTTCCTATATGACTGTCTATAAGCAACAACAGCTCAATGAAGGAAGCTTTAATTTCAACTTGGAATAGCTAAAAGACGAAGCAAGCTCACAATTTCACTAAAAAGCGGTCTTCACCAATCTTAAGAAAAGTTGATAAATCTCGTAAAATTTTAAGAAGTTTTATGAAGTTTTTCATTGACTTTAGGAAGTTAGAGAATATTTGGAGAACCTTAAGAAACTCCACAAGTGTCTTCACCAACCTTAGGAAGTTGATAAATCTTGTAGCAATTTAGGAAGCACCATGAGAATCTTCGCTAACCTTATGAATCTAGAAGATCTTGCAGAGCATCTTAGGAAGCACGATAAGGGTCTCCATTAACCTTATGAAGCCAAGGGTCAACAATGGATGCAAAATGTCTTGTATTTAAACTTAGGGCCATTGGCAAACATAAAATTAAACTTAGTTATCTTTTAATGTACTTCATTAACAATTTAAATTTTTTTAAAATTCATTTTTTATTACTAAAATAATTTTAAAACATATAAGCCACGGATTCTTTATATTAGTTGAATCAATAAAAATAACTTTTTAAAATTTTAAAATATGAATTATTTAATTTTCATTCAATTTGGTTAATAAACAAGCAAGAGGGCAGGCCTTTGAAAAGTTATATGAGAAACTTAGAACTAAAGAATGGGAGAAAGATATTTATAGATTAGTAAGGAGGAGAGAAAAGAAATGTCAAGATCTCAATCAAGTTAGGTGCATTAAGGATAAAGAAGGAAAAGTGTTGGTGAAGGATGAGGACATTAAAGAAAGATGGAGAAATTATTTTGATGATCTCTTTAATAATAGTCAAAATGGTAATAGCGTGAATATAGACTACAGAGCAATAGAAAAGAATATGAATTATACTAGAAGGATTAGATCTTTAGAGGTAAACGAAGCACTTAAGAGAATAAAAGTGGGTAAAGCCTGTGGACCCGATGGAATACCAATTGAAGTGTGGAAGTGTTTGGGAGTGGCATGGTTAACTAAATTGTTTAATAAGATTCTAAATTTATAGAAAATGCCTGATGAATGAAGGATTAGTATTTTAGTACTTATTTTTGAAAATAAGTGAGACATACAGAGTTGCTCAAACTATAGGGAATTAAACTCATGAGCCATACTATGAAGCTATGAGAGAGAGCTGTGGAATATCGACAACATCATGATACTTATATCTCTCCCAATCAATTTGGCTTCATGCCTGGTCGTTCAACTATGAAAGCGATCTTTCTTATTAGAAGCTTGATGGAGAAATATAGAGATGCGAGGAAAGATTTACACATGGTTTTTATCGATTTGGAGAAGGCTTATGATGGTGTTCCAAGAGATATCTTATGGAGAGTGTTAGAACAAAAAGGGGTATCTATTAGGTACATACAAGTGTTGAAAGACATGTATGAAGGAGCAAATACTATTTTGCTCACAGTGGGAGGAGACACAAGAGATTTTCCTATCTTAGTTGGATTACACCAAGGTTTAGCTGTAAGCCCTTACCTTTTTACATTAGTTTTAGATGAATTAACGAAACATATACAGGAGAGTATCCCCTAGTGCATGATGTTTGCGAACGATATAGTTCTGATAGATGAGACGCAAAAAAGAGTTAATAGAAAGCTAGAGCTTTGGAGAAGTACTCTAGAGTCAAAGGGCTTTAAGTTAAATAGAACGAAGATAGAATACATGCATTGCAAGTTTAGTGAAGGCCGAACTGGTGATAGGGAAGGAGTTAGTTTGGATGGAGTGATACTGTCCCAAAGTAATCACTTTAAATATCTCAGCTTAGTCGTTCAAGTAAATAGGGAATGTGAGGAGGATGTTAGTTATAAGATTAAAGCCGGATGGTTGAAGTGGAGACGTGCCACAGGAGTTTTATGTGATCGCAATATTTTCAATAAGTTGAAAGGAAAATTTTACCGTACAACCATACAATCGGCCATGTTATATCGTAGTGAGTGTTGGGCACTGAAGGAGTCATATCAATCTAAGATAAGAGTTGCAGAGATGAGAATGTTAAGGTGGATGAGTGGCCATACTAGACTAAATAAAGTCTGTAATGAAAGTATTAGAGAAAAGTTAGGAGTAGTACCAATTGAGGATAAATTGAGAGAAGAGAGATTGAGGTGGTTTGGTCATGTGAAGCATAGACATACGGAGGCTCCAGTTAGACAAGTAGAGCACATTAGGGTGGAGAATAGAAAGAAAAGAAGGGGTAGACCTAAACTGACTTGGAGGAGAGTAGTACAATATGACCTAGAAGCATTACACATTTCCGAGGATTTAACCCAAAATCTTTTAGAGTGGAGAAAGAGAATCTATATAGCCGACCCCAAATTTTTGAGATAAAGGCTTAGTTGAGTTGAGTTGAGTTGAGTTGAGTTGGTTAATAAACAAATATAATTATTTTAAACTTTTGCTAGAAATTTTTTTTCAGGTTTAAAAATTAAAATTTTAGGAACGATGACCCCTACTAGTCTCCTCTTAGATCTACAATTGAAACTAAGAAAATCTTGCAACACCTTAGGGAGCACAGCAAAAGTCTTTGCTAACTATTGAAAGTTATGAAAATAGATGATCTTCGAGATTAAAATATAAAGGAAAAGAGATTAAAATTTTTTTTTTAAAAATGTTGTATTTTATGTCCAAGAGAATCATTTACAATAAGTATGAGCCCTCAAATACTATTAAGAATGGTCAAAAAAGTAGCTAGTAACTCATGACGACCACTATGCCATTAATGGTTGCCACCACAACCACCTTAAAAGGAAATTAATCTAATAACTGATATAGTTTTTTATAATAATAGATTTTTAAAATATGGCTAATTTTCATGCATTGTCCTTGAACTTTGACGGTTATAAAGCAACTGTCCCTGAACTTCAATTTATATCACAAAAGTATGCGAAGTTCAATTGAACTATACCCAAAGTCTTTTAGGCCACTTTCTAGTGGAATCTCTACTGAATTGCTTATGTGGACATGCCAAGTTGGAATAATAAATATAAAAAATTATCTCTCTCTACCAAGTAGGCCTTTGACTCTCTCTCCTTCCTTATCTCTAGTTTCAAGGTCACCACAATTTCTCTCTCATCACATGCGCATTCCATTTTCCTCCTCGTTAAAGAATCATCTTCCTTCTCTTTTGAGACCTAAAATTTATTCAGTAACAATATTTGGAATTTTAGTGAACTGATGTCATGAATGGATGAGGGGTTCTCACGCAACTATGAGGGGAATTCAAGAAGCAATGAAGGAGTGGGTGTTCAAAGATGTACATGTAATCTAGAGGCAAAATGCGAACCTCATGGACTGGTCAAAATTTGGGTAGGCAATTTCATGGGTGCAAAAATTATGAAGTAAATGTTTTGATATTTTGTGGTTTCAGGGTTTCTTTATGGGTTAAGTTCTTTGGTAAGGAATTGTGAATGGGTTATTTTGTAGACAAGAGAACATTGTGGGTTTTTTCAGTGGTATGATCAGTCATTCCCATCTAGAGCTTCACAAATTATCTCTGGTCTTCTGAGAAGGATGGAGAGACATGATAAAGAAGTTAAGGCTGCCAGAGCCAGTGCAAGGAAATGGAGGATTGTGTGCTGCTGTTTAATTTTTTTACGTTGTGGTTGAGAAAGTTGTTTTAGGTTGATATTAGTATTTAGTTTAAGGAATGGAAATGGCATGAGTTGTTTAGTTTAGGTTTTTAGATAATGTATATGTTGCGTGGTTGCTGGGGTTAGTTGTTTGTAGGCTACTGCGTGTGCTCTACTGGTGAATGATTTTGGCTATTTTTTGGATGTTGATATTTGGATTTTAATGAAATGAAAGTTATATTAGAGTAATCCATTTCTTTAATGCATCAATTTTCAATTGCAGAGAGTTAACAATATGTGAAAATGTTGCTTTGGAAATAAATTGTAATGACCAATGCTCAAATGCAAAAATATAATGAACAATCTAATACTGATACACAATTGTAACATAAAAGATGCGCACTAAAATTAACATGCAAAAATAACAATACAATTTCCATATCACCAATAATTTAGTCTGGGTTACATAACTACTGCTTCAAACATGAAACAGTACATGCTACTGTTTCATTGTTGAAGCACAACAGAGTGGCTATGAAATGAATATGCCATACAAAAATATCACCCTGTAAAATTTTATATCCTCTGTCACTGTGAACACAAAAAAAGTTCAAAACATCCATCTATGTCTAGAAATTCAAAGTTATAGACATTTACAAAAAGGCACATATGTATATCAAGCTTTGTGCCCAAAATGACTACACTAGACCTACACCATACAAAAACCACACAAAATGATATCAACAAGGTAACTTCTACATCTGCTTCCTCCTAGCTATTTTTGCCTTCCCCCTTTTAATTTGTTGTTTTGCCATATTTGATGCTTGTGTTTGGTTTGATTCACCAACTCTCCCAATAGCTTGGTTTGACCGGCTTGTCGCTTGTCATAGCCTCAAAATCCCTTGCATTTGACATAGTACTTTGTTAGCTTTGCAAAATGGTGAGAACTATACATAGTAAGTTTATATCATATGTTTTATGTAATTTAATGTTAAATTAGTATTAAACCTAAATACATAATAATGGATTTGACCTAAATACATTGGCATCATTGACGACAGTCTCTTGCACGAGCCTTGAACTCTTAGCAAGTCTTTGACTTGTTCCTTAACACACATTTTGGAAATTAGTACACTATATTCAATAGTATAAAATATGGCAAAATTGTATCATATTTCAAAATATACAACTTACATCCATCATCCATTGAATGGTAGTTGGTGGATTTAATACAGTAGATGTTATGGCATCTATAGGCCTCTGTGTTCCATGAACCCTACTGCTTGATGGTGTATTGGTATTTATAGGTCTTTTCCTCTTTTTCTGAAAAAAAATGTTAATAATGTAAATGTATAATTCAGTTAAAGACATTAAATTCAAGGTTTGTATTTTTAACAAACCTATTGATTCATTCTTGAGGCAGTTCCATCTGGTGCTCCAATTAGTCCATGGTACCTCCTATTGTGTCCCACAGCCCCACAGATGTTGCAGGTCATAGCCACCTTCCCTTTCTTGCCATGTCTTCCTTTTGATGTTGCCTGTTCCAACTCCTCAGCTTCTTTTCTACTAGCGTTTTGTTTCTTTCCTCTTTTTTTCTTTATTGGTCCAGATGGTAGGATTTTATTATCATGGGTGCTTTTGGCCACATATCATGGCCATTAATTGGGTGAATCACATGATTAAACACCCTTAGATAGCCCTCAATAGTATAACAGTCATTAACATACATTTCAGGTTGTTCATTATTCTCAAATATAGCTGCACATGCATGTGGACATGGGATACTAGTTAAATCCCATCTCCTACATGTACAAGTCCCCTTTTTTGCAGGTTCACTACAAACTGACTACCTAACCTAAACACTTTTACCTCAGAACCCCCAGAGAAATGTGGTTGAAACATGACAAATAACTCTTTCATTTCACTTAATTTTTTTTCTTATTTTAGGACAAATATTCTTCTCCATTTTCTTCATCCACTTCCTTTTTCTAAAAAGCCTCCTTATTAGTTTCATTGTTATCATTTCAAGCATGGTAATGATTGGCTTTATCCCTAGCATCAAGGATATATTTGTTCAAACATTCACAAAGGTTACGTGTTAACATGTCTCAAAATGCAACGATGAAAAACATGCCTTAGACCAGTTTTCACATGGTCTTTCTCTAAGCCATTCCCTAGCTTTTAGATTTTTTTTCTTCAATATTATCCAACCAATAATTTAGTTTTGCAGTGTATGTTGCTCTAGTAGCATTCCATAATAAACCTTCCCCAAAAATTTGTATATGTGTCATACACATAACCTGTGCTCATAATTTGGAAACAT